>NC_054836.1:14699170-15002200 GCF_018345385.1 Vulpes lagopus | reverse complement strand
GGTAAAGGAAAAAACAACAACAACAAAAAACAGTAGAAACGACCAATGACTGAGAGAACACTGATGTATCACAATGGATATCAGCAGGGAAATGATTATTAAATAAATGGTCTGAGACCATATTTTTATATATTTTTAAAAATATATAAAATGTAAAGTTTGTCATCTATCTTATATATATATTTTTAAAAACCCAGTTAAATTAAAGGCAGGTGTGAATGACAAAACCTCAAAAGGTTTTAAATATATTAAAATATATTTTTAGACATTGGGACAGGGAAGGATTTTTAAAATAAGACCCTAAAAAGGTCAAACCATTAGGGTAATAATTCACATATTGGACTACTTTAAAATGATTCAAAGATACTATAAGGTGAAGGGGAGTTAAAGATACAAACATCCAGTTAATAAATAAATAAGTCACAGGGTTAGAAAGTACAGCAGAGAGAATAGAGTCAAAAGTACTGTAATAAGTTTGTATGGTGACAGATGGTGAATGGTGACCACGCTTATTATGGTGACCCTTGCATAATGTACAGAATTGTCACATCACTATGTTATACACCTAAACTAACATAATTATGTATGTCAACTATAATTTAAGAAGAAAATATTTTAAACTTGGAGGTGATGTTTTAAAATGCTTTCAGTCAAAAAGGAACTAGTACCCAAAATGTATAAAACTCGTATAAATTAGTAAGGAACCAGCATTAAACAGAAACAATTTATAAGGAAAAGTTAAGCCACTCAAAGAAAGAAACAAAAACATGAACAGGCATTTCACAAGAGAGGGAATATGAATGGTTATTCAAAATATGAAAAGATGTACAAGCTCAATTGTAATCAAGGAAAGTAAATTTAATTTATAATGAGATGCCCTTCTATAGTGACTAAACTGGAGGACATAAATAACTCTGTCTATACAAAATTGTGGAATACTGGGAACTTTTAATATACTCTTGGTAGGAGTGAATATTGGCACAATCATTTAGAAAACTATGTCCTCTCTTAGGTATATCATTTTTAATAATACAAAATAAAATATGAGGCAGGGTGTTTAAGACATCAGGAAACTTTTGGCTTTACCCACTGGAAGATTTGAACAGAGGGATGGTGTCATCTGGCACTTGCTTTGCAGGCACAGGCAGGCTGGCTGCTCTTTGACCACATATTCTAGGAGTCAGGCAGATGTAGTGCAATTAGTTGGGAGACGCCTGGCACTAATGCTGTAGCCATGGAAATAGTGAAAGTGATCCAATTCTTAAAGATTGAGTCTGGTTATAAGGGAAAGAGGAGTTAAGAATAACTCCAGGGTTTTTAACCTGAACAACTAGAAGATAAACTGGCTATATAACCAACCATATATATATATGGTGTATATATATGGTATATATAACCAACCATATATATATGACCACACATTTTCCTCCACATATTTGTCTACTAGGCTGGTGAGAACACTTTTCCCTAGGTTTATAAGAGATCAGCACATCATTTTAATGTTCACTTTACGACATTGGCAATTCAATTTTAAAATTTCTCTCAATATGTGAGAATATGTGGAATTATAGATACCCACTACTAAGGTTGCTGATAAACCTTTTCTAACCTTGAAGATATACCAAGCAGAGTTAGGGATAAAAAACAAAAATGCCCTCTTCAGCTTTGCTTTGAGATCTCCCTTTAAAAGAGATGTATCATACTGAAGGGGAAGGACAGATCTCTGGGAATTGCTGAGGTCAGCTGCTTCAGGCAATAATGATTTCCTTCACTTGTTTTATAAAAGTCAAGAGACAGGAGGCAAGACCCAGCGTGGAACTAATATGATTAGGAGAGAAACTGCCTGTTCTCTAGAAAAGTCTACATCCCATTGGGTATTGTGCTATCATGTTTACGCCAAAACATTAAGACCAATATAGAGTGTGAACCCCCAGCAGAAGAAGGGGGCAATTTGCACTTGGGATGGTCTGTTTTGTCTCTAATGGGTGTGCTTCAGGGGAGAAAGGAATTAGAGTCAAGGATAAATGACATAATGTGATTGAATTGTTAGAGGCTGTTTCACTGTTTTTACCGTAGGCATTTTTTCCCTGTTCCATGTACTAGTAAGCTGCGCCAGAGTGGGGTGCTTAATATTTTCTTTTATAAAAATAAAATCTTTTGAATAAACGTGAAATCAATTTTTAGACGTGGAACCATACTGAGTGCAGCAGGTTTTTGCCAGCAATGTTTTCCCAAGTCATCACCGCTGATTAATGCTGTTATGTGGCTCCTTAAAAGAAAAAAAAAAATGCTTTCAAGTCTTCTGTACTTGAGGTGTCCTTTTAAAGAGAGACAGTGAGGAAGGGCAGGGAGGGGCAGAGGGAGAGAGAATTTCAAGCAGAGCCTGCACTGAGCACGGAGCCGGAGCCTGGCAGGGGCTCCATTTCATGACCCTGAGATCATGACCTGAGCTGAAATCGAGTCCTACGCTTATCCCACTGAGCCACCCAGGTGCTCTTTCTCAAGTCCCTTTTTAAATAAATCTCTTCATCAGAGAGAAGAGATCACTTTCCTGAAATCCCTTGACTGCTGCCTGAGGTTCCTTAATTTCTTCAGTCCTGCCATCCATTTTCTACTATAGATTAAGGCTCTATTCATTTTCATTGTATTTGCAATATTGTGGGGGGTGGGGAGAGAAAGAGCTCTCCAACCACATAAGTTTCATGTGTAACCACACATGCAAAGTTTTCTATTTCAACTTTAATCCTTACTGACTGAAAGTCTCTTTCTTATTTTCTAAGCAGTAAGTAATCACTTTTTCCCCTTTAATATTAGATTTCCTCTCAATATCTCATGAATAAAATAATATAAATCCCATTTCAATGTGGTCCAGACAAAACAAAAACTAAGCTGTGGTGATTAAAGTCAGCGAGTGGATTCTCTTGCGCGGGCAGGGATGGAGGTGCAGGGGTTGTCTGGAACGGAGAATGAGAATCCTTTCTAAAATGATAGAAATGTTCCAAGTCTGATTTGGGTGGTGACTTCATAGGTGTATAGGATTGTGAAGCTTACTGAGCTGAATAGTGCATACCTGCACATTTTAATGTAGGTAAATAAAAGAAATAAAAAGTATTTAAAAAGTAAAAATAAATTTTAATTATTTTCCCTATTCATCATTTTGCCTATTACCTCCTGTCTATTTAGCTAATATAGTCACTTCTTCAGGTGTCTCTGTTGTTTGAAAACACATTTGGTCTCTGCTTCCTCCAGACACACCTTTGATATGTGGTAAAATATGAAATAATAAGGAGATAATTTAAAACTAATTGGCAGGGACCAGACATCTGAAAAAAGACAAAATTTTATTATTGAACATTCAAAATACATTTTATGATACCACAGGAGTATCATCGCATATAGAAGTAAAAAGCAGCACAGGGAAAATCTATCACTTGGTAGCTACAAAAAGCTAAATAAACACAACTATTCATCATTGGAAATGCCCAATTTCCTTAATTTGGTCAGAGAGGAAGTCCCCAAAATGTTCCTTCTAAATTTCTTTTGACTTATCTATGTCTATATTCATATCTATATTTGTGTTTTATCTACATAAAAGTTGTATAAATAAAGATAGAGATTTCAGAGTTTAGAAAAATTATTAGGAATTAAATAGCTAAGGTATAAACATAGAAGTGAGTGACTGAGATGAACTGGAAGTCATTGGAGAAGAAAAGGTCAAGGAACTGAGAAGCCAGGTTATTAAAAAAATATCTTCTAAATAATTGTAGAAATTATTTGGACCAGAAGATACCATTATCTTTGATGATAAGGAGTTCAGATTCTAAAGAAGAGAGCACTCTTTGGAACTCACACCATTTAAAATGTGCTTGGTGAATAAATAGGACTTTTCATAGCAATGTGTGTCTGTTGGCAACAACTAAACTTGACGAATCACATTATACTGAGCCAAGAATTAAAATCACCGAGGAATGAATCCTCAGAGGTTTGTAGAAGACTGTGATGAGGTGGGTAGCCAATAAAGAAGTAGAGAGTTAATGGGTCATAGAGCAACAGTGGGGAGGAAGGCAGTGGGTGGCAAGGTTGTCATCTATCTTCATACGCAGGAACTTAAGAAATATGAAAGACAGAAGAGCCTCCATGTGAAAGACCTTTCATGTGGTAATACTCTCAGAAAGAAACCAGGCTGTAGTTAAAACAAGATACTTTGAGAAATACTCAGAAAAAAAAAATATGTGGATGATAATCTCTGAGCACTAAGGGACACAGTAGAAGTATCAGACACTTCAGGAGGAATATAGAATAAGATCAGGAGAGGTGGTATTAGAGCTCTATGGGAACCAAAGTCTGACTAGACAACAATTTCACGACACTTATTTTTATTGCACTCCTTGTGAGCCGTGATGAAATTCACCAAAGGAGAGTGTGGCGGTGGGATTCTGGGTTTTGAAGAAGGCTTGGTACGGGTAATATTCTGGCAATATTCAAAGAGGAAGGATATGAATAAATGATCAAACTATCACAAAGATCAAATTACCAAATCAGATTCATAAACAACAGGTATACCCAGAAACATGATTTGCTAATTAATTCAAGGATACATTCAATCAAAACCCACAGGCAATACAAAGAGCAGTTTGGAATAACAAGTACAGCTCCCCAGATCCTTCTAATAACAGACCTATCCTCTGCCCAAGAGTAATAGATTTGATCTTTAATGATGTATATGAGTTCTCTAATGGAGCAAGGAATGTTTAATTTATAAGCCATATACTTTTTATACCCAGATAGCTATATGCCCTATGTTGTATTTTCCATGGAGCCATGTCTCCTTGAATGCATAGATTCCAGATTTTTTAATAAGGAAACCTAAATCAGGAGCAGCCCACTAAAAACATTCCATAGATAAGGACTCTCCTCTTAGCAAACAAAAGCAGTCTGTATGTCAGGAGGTTCAGTTAACATCAAATTTAAAAAGTAACTAGACTGAGACAACTTCTTACCTTCCCCAGAGAGCTTATCTCTACTGACAGGAAAGAAACTGATTCTAAGCAGTGATTTTAATGCCTTCCTCTAAGACAATTATTATTTAATGGGCACTTTTTCATTTTAACTTTCAAACCCAGTTCTTTTCCCCATGAAGAGAAATGGTGAACAAATATTTGAGAGTTTATTTCCTTATATCAATAGAATTCCCGAGTGAGAGCAACACAGAAGCTTCTTCTGATTTAGAGTCAGAATGAATATGTCATCTCTGCTTACAGTTAAGTTATCAAGAATGATTTGCACTAGAATCTTTGGGGGAAATAAAATTAATTTCACATCAGTTAATAGCTCTGTTTTAAGCCTTGGAGGGTTCATTTAAAACAGTTTTTATCTTTTTAAATTTTTATTTATTTACTTTTAAAAGATTATTTTATTTGAGAGAGCAAGAGAGAGTGAGAATCAGCAGATTCCCCACTGAGGAGGGAGCCTGATATGAGACTCGATCCCAGGACCCTGGGAGCATGATCTGAGCCAAACTCAGAAACTTAACTGGCTAAGCCACCCAAGAGCCAGTTTTTAAAGACAAATGCTTACTAAATGATATTTTATAGAAGAACCTATAAAATTTGGGGGAATGACAATGTTGTATATTGTTGAATATGTAAAATTGATGCAAGAATTTTTCGTTTAGCAAACGGAGATGGACAATATTTTACAAATGTGTTAAGTGTGGGTTGAAATATTAGAGACACTTCTCTAAGTTTTGACCATGCTTTTATATTCTGGTGTTGTTTATAGTTACACAGCTGTTTGCTGGTTTCTCTTTGACTAAATGTGTATAGATACATGTGTACATGCATGCAGGCATGCTAGAGTATAGCAAGTACTATTAAAATTTATATTTACCTTATTGTAATAATTTATTACCATATAAATAGCTTGGTAACACAAAGGTGTTCACTTATTTCAAATATATATATATATAACAATTATATATATATATAATAGCAAGATATTATATATAATTATATATTATAATATATAATATATATTATATATTATATATTTATATAATATATTATAATAGCAATTATATATAAGATATTATATATAATTATGTATATAATATATATAAGCAATTATATATATATAAGCAAGATATTATATATAATATATATTATATATTTATATAATGTATATTATATATATATTATAATAGCAATTATATATATAACAATTATATATATATAATAGCAAGATAAATACAAATTTTTAAACAGAGCTTTACTGAAAATCATAAAAATATACATTAATTTCCTGCTTTTACCAATATACATACACACTCATCAAAATATTTATCTAAATATAATGAACTTTTTTAAAGATTTTATTCATTTATTTGGGAGAGAGAGAGAGAGAGAAAGGACATGAGAGAGAGAGAGAGAGATCACAAGCAGGGGAGTGGAGTAGAGGAAGAAGCAGGCTCCCAATTGAGCAGGGAGTCTGACGTGGTACTTGGTCCCAGGACCCTGGGATCATCCCCTCAGCCAAAGGCAGACATTTAATTAACTGAGCCACCTAGGCACCCTCTAATAAACTTTTAGCTATCACATGGCCAAATCTGTCATTTAAGAATCACATTTTCTGCTTTAAAATTCTCCACATGCAAAGAATATCCAAATACCATGAAGACACATAGACTATCAAAGAAGACTGAAGAGGTGGCGAAATATGCCCCAGAATACAAATAGGAAGACTCGAGTTTTCATTTTAGTTTTGACACTGGACAGTTGTGGTTTGTGCCAATCAAGTGCCCTTATCCATTGAAGCCTCAGATTTTCAGTTGCTGCTCTTATTGTTCTCTTTTGCATTTTAACTCACAATCTGAGAGACTTGAATAAATTTGCTGTGATCCCCTTAAGCACAAGTGTTCTGTACTTTATTTAGGTAGTTAGTTAGGCATGAGTGAGAAGAGATACAGCAGATGCTGGCAACACCCTCAGAGCCACCTCTGGGGGTTAACAACTATTCCCTCCTAGCCACTTCTCAGGGCTAATAGAACAGGCAAGGCCTGGCCACAGAACAGGCTCAAAAGCCACAGGAGGACTTCCAAGAGCTGAGCATGCACATAAGAGATGCAACTTGCTCCTAAGGTCATAGCAGAAACCCATTAGGAACTCATATACAATACATAAATAAATATAATTATAACAATGCATCATGGGTAGGCATATGCACAGAAGCCAAAATGTACATAAAGCAGGCTTAAAAGGATGCAGCAGAGTTTCTTGGCACCATTGCCAATCTTGCTTTGACAGTTGTCCACTTTTTCCCTTGCAAGTCTTCTATAATTTTCTACTCAATAAACCATCTCCACATTCTGGTCTTGGGTCTCCAATTCTTTGATGTATGTGGCACCAGAGCCAAGCAACCCGGAAACACTTTGATAGTCTGGAAAATACTGTAGTTGACACAGAGGCACAAGAAGAGCTGATCTTAGGAATATTATGTAGTCCATGTCCTAAAAAAGCACCTAAAATGGCCTTTGAGTCTTTTGTTTGTATTCTTTGGGTTAAGTCTTTGAGTGCTTTTAAAATATAAATATCACTGAGAACATCATTAGTATGTGTGTGTGAATATTTTAGCTTTCTTCTTCAGAGAGATTTTGATACAAGGAGGGTAGTAAAGAGATTTTTGAGTTCCTGGATGCTTAAGGATTGTATGGGGTAAGAACCAGAGATGAGTGCTAACCAGGAAGACAGGTGGGGGAAAACTTTCTCCCCATCTGATAGGTGTCTTCAAGGAGATGAAGGGTGTGCTGAACCTTAGCCAGACTTGGCTATGTCTCTGGCTGTAGGTCTGCTGCTCTTGACCCCCAGAGAACCACAATATAGGCTATGACATTCTCTGCTGAGGAAGCAGAGGAGAAAGCCTCATTCAAGGAGAAAAATAGCATCTTGTGACTCACTGAAATTTACTGAACTATACTAGGCTATCTGGATATAGCAGTTTCATCTTTAAAAAAGATATATCCAATCTGCTGATTTTTAGAACCCCTACCATTCATTAGGTAATTGTGTATTTCCTTTAGTTCAAGCAAAATCTTTTTTTAAAAGATTTTTTTAATTTATTCATGATAGACAGAGAGAGAGAGAGAGAGAGAGAGAGAGAGAGAAAGGCAGAGACACAGGCAGAGGGAGAAGCAGGCTCCATGCCAGGAGCCTGATGCGGGACTCGATCCCAGGACTCCAGGATCACGCCCTGGGCCAAAGGCAGGTGCTGAACTGCTGAGCCACCTAAGGATCCCCAGTGCAAGTGAAATCTTATGGATCACTTGCTCCAAGCCCACATAACTGTTGAGTCTCTCGTTAGATTTAAAATGAAGTCTCCAGTCATGAGATGATACGTTGATCATGTGATATCCTATATTATGAAGAACTTCCTCAATGCAGAAGATTTCTACTATCGTATGTAGAGCACAGTACAACAGCCAAAATTTAACCTGTCTGGCCCTGCTAATGGTAGAATGCTAATGAAGGAAATATTAACTTCTCATTCTCTTTGAATTCTTGTTTTTTTAAATTTTATCTCCTTATTTGAGAGAAAGAGACAGACAGAGACAGAGGGAGAGAGAAACCACAAGCAGGCAGAGGGAGAGGGAGAAGCAGGCTCCCCACTAAGCAAGGAACCTGATGTGGGGCTTGATCCCAGGACCCTGGGATCAATGACTCAAGCAGATAGCAGATGCTTAACCAGACTGAGCCACCCAGGCATTCCTCTTTTGAATTCTGGATAAAGAGTTAATGTATACTGTAGAGAGCTAATCAAATGAAAATAGAACAATAAAAGCTATATAAATTTTGGCAATATCCTATTGAGATTTTTAAGTATTTATGTAGAATTCATAAGAGTGTAATTTAAGAGAAGAAAGCATATTTTAAAAATTGTTTTCTGGAAACTTTTGGGAATTCATTTTCAGCCAGCTGAACCATCTGGACAAGTATCTCTCTATACGGTTAAGAGACTAGAGAGGCCAGAAATGTTACTAAAAGTTGATATTTTAGTTTAACGACATCGCACAGAATGTTAAACTTCAAATTATCTTTGAAATCATCTCGTTTGATCTTTCAGTTTAGGAATTTCTTTTTTGACATCCTGCTGGAATACCTCATTTGACAAAGAACTTACCACCTTGCAGGACAATGCATTTTATTTTTAGACAGAATTTAGTAATTAAAACTATAAATAGAGCTACTTTCTTTCTATCAAAACTAAGTTGCTTTTTGATCTTTTTTTTTTCTTATTGGTTCTAGTTTTGCTCATTACAATTAGACAGGATAAGTTTTCTTCTAATATTAATTCCACTGAGATTTTTTTTCTCTTCCTAGATAAATATCTTTATTTCTTTCACTGGTGTGCAGTCTTCCCAGGTCCTCATAATTTCTACCTGGCTTTATCTGGCACACACATGTTGTCCAACCACCCTTAAAACTACAGCCCCTAGAAATTATCCCAAAGAGATCAGCATTGGGGACAATGTGATTTTTTTCAAATAAATTTAAATTCAAACCATATTAAATAATTATTATAAGACCATCTTAGAACATTCACCAGGCTTTGTCTCTTCCCCATTTTACACTATCTTATATTTTTCCTTGATTTGAATTCCCTTTCCTTGTCATGAACCCCATCTCACCTCTCTGGTTTCCATGAGCAAATGACACTCCCACCACACAGTATTTAGCTAATAGACTCTAGCTGCATGGAGTGCTCCTACCTGTAGGAGAGAGAACAATGTGCTGAACCCAGAGAAAACAAACCATAATTGAACTGGGTAATTTCTTTTGATGTAGGAATGAGTTAGGGGCAGATGAGGCTACGGAGGGAAAGATAAGAGAAAGCCCCAGAGTCAGGCTCTGAGGAATCTGTGGGCTCTCATAAACCCCAAGGACACAGAGAGGCCCCAGAGTCAGGCTCTTACCCATCCCAAGGAAACAGAGATAAGACAGTAAAACAGAAAAGAAAAAAATAAATAAACCTGGCTCCCTAGCTCCAAAATGTTAGGGAGTATCCCCCTTTGATGGCTACTAAGTAATCACAGAAATTCAGCAGACCACAAAGAAATAAGTCATTAAGGTGTTATCAATAGTCCCTACTCAAACCAAGACTGCACAAGAATCTCAAGGCCCTGGGCTCCCTGGCGAGGTTCTCAATAAAAGATTGCCACTAAAAGCCCTAGTGCAACCCTGTCCAGACCCCTCTCACTTCTGAGAGCTTTCTCTGTATCTCTGCTTAATAAACTTCTAATGTTTTTCTCACTCTCCATTGTCCGCGAGATTCATTCTTCGACTCAGTGAGACAAGAACCAAGCTCTCCCGTATCACTTTCACTTGTTTGTTAAAGCTCTGCCACGGGGCTCTGAAGATTGTCACCTGCTTACCTGTACGCTGTAGTGAAAGGGCGGCTAGTCTGGGAATCAAGAACTCGGGAATTTGGGGCACCTGGGTGGCTCAGTGGTTGAGCCTCTGCCTTTGGCTCAGGTTGTGATCCCAGGGTCCTGGGATCGAGTTATACATCGGGCTCCCTGTAGGGAGCCTCCTTCTCCCTCTGTCTATGTCTCTTTCTGTGTCTCTCATGAATAAATAAATACAAATCTTAAAAAAAAAAAACACTCAGG
Organism: Vulpes lagopus; assembly: GCF_018345385.1. Lineage (NCBI taxonomy): Eukaryota > Metazoa > Chordata > Mammalia > Carnivora > Canidae > Vulpes > Vulpes lagopus. Next base: position 14,991,540 of record NC_054836.1, on the reverse strand, counting down.
AGTTCTGTTTGACAGCAGTGTGACCCTTCTTATACCATTTGAACTCATTTCCAGTAACATGGTTCCCTCTCTTGCTCCCCTTGCCACTCAGGCCTAGAGGTATAATGGCATTTCATTGTTGCTAAATCTTGTACTTCGTTGGTTTCCTTAACCCTTCCCATGCCTCTATAAATAGTTTCTTCAGCTACTTTTTTTTCACTATTATTTGTTTCCTAACAGGGTCCTGACCAATAACTTCTCTAAGCGACAGTTGTCTCATCTGCAAAATTGCGTAACAAGAGTATTTACTTTATAACATTGCCCTGAGGGGTAGTGAAATAATATCAACATTTAGCATAGAACCTATTAATTATGTAATAAATGTGAGATATGTATAGCATTACTATTATTATTAAGAAGCGCTGACAGAGAATATAACATTTTAGCTATGAGGATTATGCAGTCCTTTCAGTACAATAATTTATTAAATATCTCACTTGTGATCCTGCATGACAAATAGACTCAATTCTCAATATTAAAGGCAAATAGAGTACTTAGTGATGACTGTCAGTGTTATCAGTGTCTTGTAAGAACACTAGAGGAAAATTAAGATATTTTGAGAAAGAAAAATAGCACTTTTTTTTCTTAGAAAAGTCAATATGAATGTTAAGCCAGTTTCATAGTCATGTTCCATGGAAAAGTGGATGTGTATTGCCAGCCACAGTCACAATTCCACTGTTTTATATATGCATTTTCAGTGCTCTCAAAATTCCAATCAATGCTTGGTCCATGTTCTCAGATGGATAGCTTAGACTCCTGTTGTCATCGTGATCATGATGTTCTCCTGTCTGTCCCAGATAGTACATCGACCTATCTAGAAAGACTGAAAGCCAGGGACCCTTTCTGTAAAGTTCTCGTCTTTATGTTTTTTCCTCAATCTATGTAAGAGTATGTTTCCCTCTAATACTTGCTGCAAAATATTTGTTATATACTTCTCTTGTTAACTTGGAATTGCTTTCCTCTGTTCTTTCCATCTTTATTGTCTGCTGTTGCAGTGCTTTCACGGTTGTCTGCATCCTCTCTCTCCATTGCTGGGGTATCTACCCTGCTTCCTTTGGCAGGAAGAGCTATTTGGGGTCTATATTTCGCCTGAATGCAGAAAGTCCATTGCTCAGCACTAAACATGTCTGATGTAGGATCATTAAGAATCCCCTAAGCACGAGTAGTCTAGGTGCATTCCTACTTAGCCATCATGCTCATATCATGTGTGCTATACTGGATATTGAATGCACATTCATTATGTTGCCACATGCATGTGTGATTTTCACAATCTGAAAGAAAAAGACGTGCCTTAATAACACAAAAGAACTAAGAAAAGTAAAATCTCTATTGATCTTTGAAATACTGCTTGCTGTGTTAACTTTCACCTAGCACTCATGGCCCTGTAAAAAAATTGTAAATATTGCAGTTTCCTGAAACATCTTACATTAGGCTTTCTGAATGTAAAATACCCGTCAGGAAGAGTTCTTGAGAATCTGTATTCCCTATTCTCAAAGCTACATATGTACATTTACAGCTTATCACATTCTTCTAGAACAGAACCTAAGAAAACGTCATTTTGTGTGGTGTGAGGGGTGTTTTATGACTTACTCATTTGAAGCACAATGTCTTGACTACAAGACAGTCTACCCAGACCAAAGATCTCTGTCACAGTATTCAGAAGGATTTGCTTTATTTCTGTTGCTTTTAAAATTCAGAATTTCATAAAGAAAACAAAATGCTGTTATAAAATAAATAACCTATTGAAGTGAGAATTGCTTCCATGTAAACATATAGTCAGCTTGATAACCACAATGCATGATGCTATTAGGAGACAAGCCACTATGATGACAAAGTCATGTTTCTTTGCTCATATCACTTTCTGATGTAACTGTACAAAGTGATCTTTGCATCTCACCCCATGGTGGTCCTTGCTATAAGGACTTGAGTATACCCCGAATCCAGGGCAACCAATGCCTGAAGTGGACTGAGTTACTATGATTCTTTCCCCTCAGAGGCCCATAAATTAGACCAGTGGCAAATTTAGTTAGTTTTCTATGGGCAGCAGGCCTAAGAAACCACAGAGACCCATCACCTGGCTTATGGTTCATGATGACCGTAAGGAGGCATAGTGTGCTATATATGATACAAGGCAGACTCAGACAGAAAAGAGAAGGAAAAAAATATTAGATAAGCTGAGAAAGAAATCCTTGCAGAGTCAGTAGAGAAACAAAATGCCAGCCCCAACCCTAATTTTATAAAGCTTGATGCAAGGGTATAAATTTCATACTTTTTTTCCTCTTTATTTTTTTCAAAAAAATTTTAAAGATTTTATTTATTCATGAGAGACACAAAAAGAGAGGCAGAGACACAGGCAGAGGGAGGAGAAACAAGTTCCATGCAAGGAACCCCATGTGGGACTAGATCCCAGGAATCCGGAATCACACCTTGAGCCAAAGGCAGACGCTCAATCGCTGAGCCACCCAGCCATCCCAATCTTTTTCCTCTTTAAAAGCTTAATCAAGAGTTTGTGAGAATTTGTCTCTTGATTTTAAAAATCTTTTTTTAAGACAAACTGAATTGTTATTGAGAGGGGTTGATATGATATTCTAGTACACGTTTACTATAAAATAATTAAAGATTTTTTGCAGCAGACAAGTGTCTGAAAATCTCAGTTTCTTATATTCTTTTTGTCTAAGGTGACTTCATTTTTTTTCTAGGTGAGCTATATGTAGTTGTTGCATCATTCTTTTTTCAAAGTATTTATTTATTTGACAAAGAGAAAGAGAGAGCACAGGCAGAGGGAATGGCAGAGGGAGAAGAAGACTCCCATCCTGAGCAGGGAGTCCAATGCAGAACTCAATCCCAGGACCCCCAGTATCTGTCTTCTGATCTGAAGACAGACATTTAACCTTATGAGACATTCAGGCACTCTATTGCATCATTCTTGTTTCTCATGAGAAGTAATATTCTTTTCCAGCCAGGGTCTTTATCTATTTCTCCATAGGAACATGATTTAAATTCATTTAGGCCCAAGTTTATAGCAGCATGTCCACAATAGCCAAACTATGTAAAGAGCCTAGATGTCCATCAACAGATAAATGGAAAAGAAGTTGTGGTACATATAAAAATATACACACACCATGGAAGATATGATGTGTATACACAAACACACACAATGGAATACTAGTCAGCCATCAAAAAATGAAATCTTGTCATTTGCAATGACGTGGATAGAACTAGAAGGTATCACACTAAGTGAAATAAGTCAACCAGAGAAAGACAATTTTATGATCTCACTCATATTGGAATTTAAGAAACAAAACAAAAGATCATAAGGGAAGAGAAAAAAATTAAACATGATGAAATCAGAGAGGGAGACAAATCATTAAAACTCTTAGCCATTAGAAACGACAAATACCCACCATTTGCTTCAACGTGGATGGAACTGGAGGGTATTATGCTGAGTGAAATAAGTCAATCAGAGAAGGACAACATTATATGGTCTCATTCGTTTGGGGAATATAAAAAATAATGAAAGGGAATAAAGGGGAAAGGAGAAAAATGAGTGGGAAATATCAGAAAGGGAGGCGGAGCATGGACGACTCCTAACTCTGGGAAGCGGGCTTGGGGTGGTGGAAGGGGAGGTGGGCGGGGGGTGGGGGTGACTGGGTGTCGGGCACTGAGGTGGGCACTTGATGGGATGAGCACTGGGTGTTATTCTATATGTTGACAAATTGAACACCAATAAAAAATAAATCTATTAAAAAAAAGACTCTTAATCGTAGGAAACAAACTGAGGGTTGCTGGAGGGGTGAGGTGTGAGGTAGAGGATAACTGGGTGATGGGCATCAAGGACAGCATGTGATGTAATGAACACTGGGTGTTATATAAAACAGATGAAACACTGACTTCTACCTGTGAAACCAATAATACGTTATATGTTAAGTAATTGAATTTAAATACATTTTTTAAATTTCATTTAGAAATTATAATCTTAATTGCTTGTGTTTTCAAAGTCATTAACTATTTTCCAGTGTTCAGCAAAATGTCTGAAATTGACTATAAAATTAATAGGTATGATATATACAGAAACAAATTTTACAACATCAAAGTGTGTAGTGTAAAAGCAGTCTTCTCTCACACCTCCATGCTATCACTTCTCAGGTCTTACTCCAGAGGCCACCGCTGCTCTCAAAATCTTATCTACCTCCAAACTAACAATATTTGCAGTTTTTATAGTTTGTTATTTTTAATATTTTGAGCATACACTGCACTATGGTTCTAAATGTACAAAAAATACACATTTTTTTTTCTCACCCTTCCCCATCAGTCACACAACTTTCTCTCCCTGGGGGAAATTAATCTTACCATTTTTGGTGTGTTCTTTTGGATTTTTTTCTAACAATTTTTTTTTACCAGTTTTGAGAAATAGTTGATATATACCACTGTATAAGTTTAAGGCATATAGTTTGATTTACATATACTATAAAATGATTATCACAAAAGGTATAACTAACATCTACCTTCTCAACAGATCCACTAAAAAGAAAACATAAAGGAAAGAATAAAGGGAAAAAATCTTAAATCTTATGATATGAATTCTTAAGATTTACTTTCTTAACATCTCTCTTATATAGTGGTGTTAGCTATAGCTAATGCCATGTACATTACAACCCTGATACTTATTTGTCTCATAACCAGAAATGCATACCTTTGGATCACCTTCTCCCAAGCCTCCTCTTCTGATAACCACAAAAGTCTGATTGCTTTTGCTATAAATTTAGTATTATTTTTGTTTTTCAGTTTCTACATATAAATGAGTTCATATAGTATTTGTCTTTTTCTAACTTATTACACTTAGTGTAATGTCTTCGAGGTATCAAGATGTATTCCTTCTCTGCAAAATTTGATAAGAGTTTTTATCATGGATGGATGGGTGAATGTTGTCATATGCTTTTTCTACATCCATTGAGATGTTTATATGATTCTTTTGTTTCATTCCATTAATATCATGTATCATGTTGATATATTTGTGTATGTTGAACCAAGGGAGATGCGCACCAAGGATAAATCTCACTTTAATTGTGGTGAATGATCCTTTTAACATGCTGCTGAATGCAGTTGGCTAGTGCTTTCTTGAGAATTTTTGTATCTATATCATTCAAGGATATTGGCCTGTAGTTTTCTTTTCTAATCGTGTCCTTTCCTGGTTTGGGTACTGGGATAATGCTGGTCTCATCAACTGAGTTTGGATGTTTTCCCTCCTCTTCAATTAGTTTTCTATTGTTTTTGTTGTTCTTGTTCTCTATTTAATTTTTTTTCTGCACTAATCTTTTTTTTTTATTTTTTCTATAAACTTTGGGCTAAGTTTATTATTTTTGTATTTCCTTAGGTGTAGAGTTAGGTTGCTTACTTGAGGTATTTCTTGTTTCTTAATGTAGGCATTTATTGCTGTGGACTACCTTCTTAGAACTATTTCTGCTGCATCCCCTATGGTCTGGTATGTTTGTTTTCATACTCATTTGTCTCAAGAAACTTTATTTCCCTTTTCTCTTCTGTGATCCATTGGTTGCTCAGGAGAGTGTTGTTTACTTTCTATGTGTTCATGAATTTTCCAGTTTTCTTTTGTTGTTGATTTCTGTTGCGGCCATTGTAGTCAGAGAAGATATTTGGTATGATTTCAGTCTAATTGACTTTACTAAGATTTGTTTTGTGGCCTAACATATGGTCTACATCCTTCAGAAAATATTGCTTGTGGACTTAAGAATGTGTATTTTGCTGTTGGATAGAATGTTCTGTTTCTATCTGTTAGATCCATTTGGTCTATGGTGTTGTTCAAATCCTCTGCTTCTTTATGATTGTCTGAACAATCTAACCATTGTTGAGAGTGAGGTACTAACATCCCTAACTATCATTGTATTAGTTTATTTCTTCCTTTCACTCTGTTTTATATATAATATATATTTTTTCTTTTGGTATTAGGCACATAAATATTTACAACTATTATTATCTACTTAAATGAGATTGAAATCTTGTTTTTCAAAAAGATCAATTGCATTTTTAATAAACTTTTTATAAAAGTTATTTGCTCCTTTTTTCTATTGAAAATATCTATATATGATTAAATATTTTTACATATATAATATAAATCATATATATATTTAGACATTGTTTATGCCACAACTATTTGTTTGCCAATTGTCTTTTTATTATTTTTTATTTTTATTTTTTAAAGATATATTTATTTATTCATGACAGACACAGAAGAGACAGAGAGGCAGAGACATAGGCAGAGGGAAAAGCAGACTCCTCACAGGGAGCTTGATGCGGGACTCGATCCTGGATCCCAGGATCACAACCTGAGCTGAAGGCAAGCACTGAACCACTGAGCCACCCAGGTGTCCCACCAATTGTCTTTTAATTTTCTATGTGGTATACAAATATCTTACCTTTCTTATATGACTTTCATAAATTTTTAACATTCTTACGAAGATCTATAGAAAGAACGATCTTCTATATTCCAAGATTATATTTAAAAATCAATGCTTTATTCACTGATTTTATAGTTTAATTTTCTACATTTAAATATCTGATAAACTTAAACCGTATCCTAGTGAAAAGTGTAAAGCATGAGTTCAACGCAATCCCCTGGCAGTCGCCTTCCGTCAGAATTCGACTTTCAGATCTCGCCTTAGAAGAAAGTTGTGTGGGTGGTGGGTGGTGTCTGGGTTGGCTACTCGACACATGAAAGCAAAACTGAGCCTCAATGTGAGATTCAGATAGAAAAAAGGTAACTCTTTTCCTCAAATGAATTTCAAAACTGTATAATGCTGTATAAATAGAGCACAAACTAGTACAAGATAATTGCTTGTTAATATTTTTTCACAAATCCCACCAAAAAAAAAAGAAAAGAAAAAAATTAGAAATAAACAATCTTTCGGCAAGTTGCTACCTTTCTCCCTGCAAAAGATTCTGTACTGGCTCCCAAATCGCCTCCTTTATTGCCAATGGGAACTTACAGCAGCAAATACTCATGGTGAGTTTATCATATAACACTAGATTCATCAGTTTACATTCCAGCAAACATGGTTCTAATTATTTCAAAATATAACCAGCTCCCCACAAAAAAGTAAATAAAAGCTTTTCAGTGGTTGTGAAAGCATTATGTAATCAATATATCCCCCCACAGAAACCATGGAAGTGGAGGAAAGAAAAAGAGATATAAATCTAAAACTGCAGGAGCATCACTCTGATGTGATTTATCTGGTATAAAAAATGGAATAAAACGACTCATCATTAACATTTAACTGTAGTATTATTCAATTTCTCCAAGCTGCTCTATCTCATATTTAAGTAAGATGTACTTTTGAGAAGGTATATCATCTAAAATCATTCTGTGAAGTATCCCTGGGTGGCGCAGCGGTTTGGCGCCTGCCATTGGCCCAGGGCTCGATCCTGGAGACCCGGGATCGAATCCCACATCAGGCTCCCGGTGCATGGAGCCTGCTTCTCCCTCTGCCTCTCTCTCTCTCTCTCTGTGACTATCATAAATAAATAAGTTGAAAAAAAAATTAAAAATATTTAAAAAAATAAAATAAAATCATTCTGTGAGCATTCTGGTCTTGGGCCTATGGCCAGTATTTCACAGAATGCACAGCATTTAGAACAAGAATGAGCCCAGAAATTTAGAGAGATTCTGGCCTGTGCTAGAACTACTTGACCAGGTCTAAAATATTACTTCAAGTTTCTCAAAATTAGTTAACATTTTTCTTACCATATAGTCTCTCTGTAGTTCAAACTAGAGGAAAGAACATTATGCATAGGAGAGATATATTAGTAATCTGCTATTCGCTGAGAAAGCCCAATGCATAATTACACTGAATTGCTCAGATACTTTAAGAAATGATGACCTTTAAATAAGGCTAAATTCGGAGTTCATCTCAGAAGCAAACTTCTCTGGTTTATCTTCAGGACCAATCCTGTTACTATGAGGAAAGTCTTTTTTTTTTTTTTTTTTTTATTAATGATAGTCACACAGAGAGAGAGAGAGAGGCAGAGACATAGGCAGAGGGAGAAGCAGGCTCCATGCACCGGGAGCCCGACGTGGGATTCGATCCCCGGTCTCCAGGATCGCGCCCTGGGCCAAAGGCAGGCGCTAAACCGCTGCACCACCCAGGGATCCCAGGAAAGTCTTTTATGGAACTTATGGAGCAAGAGAAAGTAAAGTGCAATCATCAGAAAAAGGTGCCCAGCAACATTGAATTTCCGAGCATGGGCACATGTAACATTGCAGGTTATATACCACAAATACTATTAGAGGAGATTAATTCCTCCCCTTTGTGAAGTAAATGCCAGTTTTTATTTACAATTTCTAAATGTGACTTTTGAAGAAATCTATGAAAAAAGACATATTAAAAAGTTTACATTTCTCAATGTAAAGAATAGATGACTTGTAAAAGCAATAACAAATGAAGGCTGGTTAGAATTTCCGTGTAAAGGGCATGCATGTCATGGATCTATATTCTGTGCCTGGAGCATTAGACTGTGGCATATTCTATGACTAGTAAATAAATGGCTTTGTTTTATTGTAAGAATGTGTCTGATCTGTAAATGAATAGTAATAAAGGAATGTTTGATTTTGAAAATGATGAATGTGATTAAGTATCAAGACCTATGTTTATTAAATTTAATTGTCTGAAACAATAAAATTCAATTCAGTGCAACAGACCTACAAGAAAATTAATATATTTCATGCACTGTGTAGACACTTTAAACCTAAAAACTTGTTTTCATTATAAATGTAATACAGTAATTTTGTATTTTCGGGAAGTAAACTCATGTTCAAATCTTCCTCACCTATGTGCAACCTAAAAGGGACAGAAAATATATGAAAATTAAGCTTAGTGCTACATATGCAAACTCCTGGAAAGTAGAGAGACTTACAGGAAACTCAGCTGTAGGACATGCCTGACAAGTGATACTACAGGGTGAGCCAGACCCTTGCCAAAGGCAAGCCTGCCCAGTAGCAGGTACTGTCCCGGATGGGGATGCTTAGAGAGCAACCAACCCATGAGATCATTCCACTATAATCACAGAGAGAACAGTTATAGCTACTACAAGACTGAGATGCCAAAAACATGAGGAAGGCCAGTATTATTATAGAAGCACAACAATAGAGAGATCTTAAACTGAAAGAAATTAGAATTATTAGAAAAAAATCAGAAGAGAGCTTTAAAATGACTATGTGAGATGGTGAAAGGAACCACCACTGATATTAAAACAGTATGCTATAAAACAGAAACAGATGACAAAAAAAGAGATCAAATGAGAGATCTAATGAATGAATAATTTAATTGCTGATTTGAAGACAAAATAAATAGGTAAAGAATACATTATATATAGTTGAAAAATTAACAAATCAAAGATCAAACCTAGAAATTCTTCCACAATCAAACAGAAACCTAAAATCCAAACAAATTAGAATTGATAAGAAAACAAAAGAGCAGAAAATTATGGAGAAAATTAAAGGTTGGTATTTGAAAAGAACAATAACTTAGAAATTTGCAATTTAATCACTGAGGGAGAGAAAATACACCAGGAGCAATCACAAGAGGAAAAAACAAAAACAATAATTAAGTACCAGTAGAAAAAAATAATTAAAAATTATAAAGTGATGTTGGTAAATTCATTCCAATAGAATTGAAAACCTAGTTAAGATTAAAATTTCTAGAGAATACTAAAAATTATTTGAATACCAAAAACAAATTTGAAACATTAAAACATACACACACAAAATTGCAGATATATTTATGAAATCTTCAAGGAAAAGATAATTATCATCTTACACAAATGGTTTTAGAACAAATATTTCAGTCAGTTGGTTACTGATCAACTGACTTTACAAGGCATGATTTAAGGCATAGTACCAATACCAAACATAGACAAAAACTGAATAAAAGAAAATATATAGCTTTTTCTTATAAAGATAAGTGAAATGATTCAACAAATTTAAATGCAAAGGACTAATAAAACTCAACAAGGCTGCTGTATACAAGTTCAACATACAAATTCAATTGTTTCTACATAAGAACAACTAATTAAAACTTATAGTAGAAAATGATGCACGTCGTCATAGCAACAAAACCAATGTATCAAAATGCAAATTAAAAATGTTATAATTTTTAATAATTGGTACAAACACTTTATGGAGACAATCCAAGAAGTTTTATAAAAAGACAAAGTTTTAAAGTCTGCCATTATACAATTATTGGGATGTGTTGTTCCATGTCTTTGTAAATCGTTCTATAAAGCCAAATTAATATCTTTTAAAATCCTATCAGAGTTTCATAGAACCTCACAACCTAGTTATAAAACTAATTGAAAAAATAATTATACAAAAATTAATCAAAAAAATTTAAAGCATGAGGTTGGATTGACATGAAATCATTTAAAGAAAAATCAAGATATGAAAATATACTAATTAAAATAATAGTGTTAGAAAAAGAGGAGAATGAATGTTGCTGAGAATGTTATCACTATCAATATGGGATATATATTTCATGCATAAACCATGATATGTGAGCATATTTGCAATCTATATGTATCTATCTTATACTCAAACAACTTGCTTTATTTTGCTCCTTTATTTTTTTTTGTATATTTTTTATTGGAGTTCGATTTGCCAACATATATCATAACACCCAGTGCTCATCCCTTCAAGTGCCCTCAGTGTACATCACATAGTCACCCCATCCCCCCCGGCCACATTCCCTTCCACCACCCCTTGTTCGTTTCCCAGAGTTAGAAGACTCTCATGTTCTGTTTCCCTCTCTGGTATTTCCCACTCAGTTTCTCTCCTTTCCCCTATAATCCCTTTCACTATTTTTGATATTCCCCAAATAAATGGGACCATATAATGTTTGTCCTTCTCTGATTGACTTACTTTACTCAGCATAATACCCTCCAGTTCCATCCACGACAAAGCAAATGGTGGGTATTTGTCCTTTCTGATGGCTGAGTAATATTCCATTGTATACATAAACCACATCTTCTTTATCCATCCACCTGTCGAAGGACACTGAGGCTCCTTCCACAGTTTGGCTATTGTGGACATTGCTGCTATAAACATTGGGGTGCAGGTGTCTTGGTCTTTCACTGTATCTGTATCTTTGGGGTAAATCCCCAGCAGTGAAAGTACTGGGTCATAGGGTAGCTCTATTTTTAACTCTTTGAGGAACCTCCACACAGTTTTCCAGAGTGGCTGTGCCAGGTCACATTCCCACCGACAGTGCAAGAGGATTCCCCTTTCTCCACATCTTCTCCAACAGTTATTGTTTCCTGTCATGTTAATTTTCCCCATTCTCACTGGTGTGAGGTGGTATCTCATTGTGGTTTTGATTTGTATTTCCCTGATGGCAAGTGATGTGGACCATTTTCTCATGTGGTTATTGGCCATGTCTGTCTTCCTCTGTGAAATTTCTGTTCATGTCTTTTGCCCATTTCATGATTGGATTGTTTGTTTCTTGGCTGTTGAGTTTAAGAAGTTCCTTATAGATCTTGGATACTAGCCCTTTATCTGATAGGTCATTTGCAAATCTCTTCTCCCATTCTGTAGGTTGTCTTTTAGTTTTGTTGATTGTTTCTTTTGCTGTGCAGAAGCTTTTTGTCTTGATTAAGTCCCAATAGTTCATTTTTGCTTTTGTTTCCTTTGCCTTCATAGATGTATCTTGCAAGAAGTTGCTGTGGCCAAGTTCAAAAAGGGTGTTGCCTGTGTTCTCCTCCAGGATTTTGATGGATTCTTGTCTCACATTTAGATCTTTCATCCATTTTGAGTTTATCTTTGTGTATGGTGCAAGAGGATGGTCTACTTTCATTCTTCTGCACGTGGCTGTCCAATGTTCCCAGCACCATTTATTGAAGAGACTGTCCTTTTTCCAGTGGATCGTCTTTCCTGCTTTGTCGAATATTAGTGGACCATAGAGTTGAGGGTCCATTTCTGGGTTCTCTATTCTGTCCCATTGATACATTTGTCTGTTTTTGTGCCAGTACCACACTGTTTTGATGATCATAGCTTTGTAGTACAACTTGAAATCTGGCATTGTGATGCCCCCAGCTATGGTTTTCTTTTTTAATATTCCCCTGGCTATTCAGGGTCTATTCTGATTCCACTCAAATCTTAAGATGATTTGTTCCAACTCTCTGAAGAAAGCCCATGGTATTTTGATAGGGATTGCATTGAATGTGTAGATTGTCCTGGGTGCATAGACATTTTCACAATATTAATTTTTCTAATCCAAGAGCATGGAGTATTTTTCCATGTCTTTTGTGTCTTCCTCAATTTCAGAAGTGTTCTATAATTTTTAGGGTAGAGATCCTTTACCTCTTTGGATAGGTTATTCCTAGGTATCTTATGCTTTTGGGTGCAATTGTAAATGGGATTTATTACTTAATTTCTCTTTCTTCAGTCTCATTGTTTTTTTTTTTTGTTGTTGTTGTTTTTGTTTGTTTGTTTGTTTTTCAGTCTCATTGTTAGTGTATAGAAATCCACTGATTTCTGGGCATTGATTTTGTATCCTGCCACACTGCCAAATTGCTGTATGAGTTCTAGCAATCTTGGGATGGAGTCTTTTGGGTGTTCTAAGTACAGTATCATGCCATGTGAGAAGAGGGAGAGTTTGACTTCTTCTTTGCCAATTTGAATTTCTCTTATTTCTTTTTGTGGTCTCATTGCTGAGGCTAGGACTTCTATTGTTCAATAGCAGTGGTGAGAGTGGACATTCCTGTCATGTTCCTGATCTTAGGGGAAAGGTTCTCAGTTTTTCCCCATTGAGAATTATATTTGCTGTGGGCTTTTCGTAGATGGCTTTTGAGATGCTGAGGAATGTTCCCTCTATCCCTACACTCTGAAGAGTTTTGATCAGGAATGGATGTTGTATTTTGTCAAATGCTTTTTCTGCATCCATTGAGAGGATCATATGGTTCTTGTTTTTATTCTTGTTGATATGATCTATCATGTTGATTGTTTTACGAGTGTTGAACTAACCTTGCATCCCAGGGACAAATCCCACTTGGTCATGGTGAATAATCTTCTTAATGTACTATTGGATCCTATTGGCTTGTATCTTGTTGAGACTTTTTGCATCTGTGTTCATCAGGGATATTGGTCTCTAATTCACTTTTTTGATGGGGTCTTTGTCTGGTTTTGGAATTCAGGTGATGCTGGCCTCTAGAACGAGTTTGGAAGCATTCTGTCCCTTTCTATCCTTTGGAACAGCTTTAGTAGAATAGGTATTGTTTCTTCTTCTTCTTTTTTAAAGATTTTATTTATTTATTCATGAGACACACACACACACACAGAGAGGGGGGGGGGAGAAAGGCAGAGACATAGGCAGAGGGAGAAGCAGGCTCCATGCAGGAAGCCCGATGTGGGACTCATTCCCAGGACTCCAGGATCACTCCTTGGGCTGAAGGCAGGTGCTAAACCTCTGAACCACCCAGGGATCCCGTTTCTTCCTTAAACGTTTGATAGAATTCCCCCTGGGAAGTTATCTGGCACTGGACTTTTGTGTCTTGGGAGGTTTTTTGATGACTGCTTCAGTTTCCCCCCTGGTTATTGGCCTGTTCTGGTTTTCTATTTCTTGCTGTTCCAGTTTTGGTAATTTGTGGTTTTCCAGCAGTGCATCCATTTCTTCTAGATCGCCTAAGTTATTGGTGTATAGCTGCTCATAATACGTTTTTACAACCATTTGCATTTCCTCGGTATTGGTGGTGATCTCTCCTTTTTCATTCATGATTTTATAATTTGAGTATTTTCTCTCTTCTTTTTAATAAGGCTGGCTAATGGTTTATTTATCTTATTAATTCTTTCAAAGAACCAGCTCCTTGTTTTGTTGATCTGTTCTACAGTTGTTCTGGGCTCTATTTCATTGAGTTCTGCTCGAATCTTTATTAATTCTCTTCTGCTTGGTGTAGGTTTTATTTGCTGTTCTTTCTCCAGGTCCTTTAGGTGCAAGGTTAGCTTGTGTACTTAAGTTTTTTCCAATATTTTGAGGGAGGCTTGTATTGTGATGTATTTCTCTCTTAGGACTGCTTTTGCTGTATCCCAAAGATTTTGAGCAATTGTATCTCCATTTTCATTAGTTTCCATGGATCTTTTTAATTCTTCTCTAATTTCCTGGTTGACCATTCATCTTTTAGTAGGATGCCCTTTAACCTCCACGTGTTTGAGTTTCTTCCAGATTTCTTCTTGTGATTGAGTTCTAGGCATAAATATTCGTGATTGTTAGGTCTTCTTGCTGGATAGACCCTTTAAGTATGATATAGTGTCTCTCTTCATCTCTTACTAGAGTCTTTGGGGTAAACTTTAATTTATCTGATAGGAGGATTGCTACCTCAGCTTTCTTTTGAGGACCATTTGGATGGTAAATGGTTCTGCAACCTTTCATTTTGAGGCTGTATATGTCCTTAAGTCTAAAATGAGTTTCTTAGGGTGACAGAACATGAGAGGTACCTAACTCTGGGAAACGAACAAGGGGTAGTGGAAAGGGAGGTGGGCAGTGGGTTAGGGTGATTGGTTGATGGGCACTGAGGGGGGTACCCTCTAGTTCTATATACTGTAAATCCCTCGACTTCCCTGGAGCTTTCCAGCTCTGCTGGGTCAAGAACTTGCTGTCCTTCCAGCTGATCTTCTGGGGGTTGGGGGAGCTGCTGTGCTGACTCTCAGGTATATGCACCTGGGGGAGCTGCTCCCCACCTGCTGGTGCCGGGCTCAGTGGGAGCTGTTTATCCTGTGAGGCTCCTATTCCCTGGGGGCCCCACTCTGTCCCAGACACATGGTGACACCAGAAGGAACGACACTGTTGGTGGCGGCCAGGTCCCCAGCCCTGGCATCAGCTCCTGCAGTAACCGCCGCAGTCTCCCAATCCGCAGGTGCCAAGATGCCCCGTTGGGGGGAGGTGCAGACCTGCACAGCTGGGGGGCGCCCGGGGCAGGAGCGTCCTCGGTGTCCTGGGCCCTCCTCGCCTCCTCCTGTCCGGGGGGGAGCGCAGGAGCCCGGCTGTGTCCCCGCGCGCCCTGGGCTCCGGGGCCTGCACTGCTGGAATCGCGCTCCCGGGGCCACAGCTCCCGAAGGCAGCAGGTGCAGCCCCCTCCGCCGGGAGCCGCCGCCTGACCCCCGGCTTCTCCCAAGACCCCCCCCCCCACCACACCGTGCGCTCCAGCCCTTGACCGAGCTCGGCCCGCGGTGTGGGGCGCTCTCCCCCGGGGGCACCTCCTCTGTTAGTGCCCCCGGGAACCTGGAGGCCCCACTGCCCCTCCTGGGATCCTCCCCGATTCCCTGCGAGCGCCCGTGGGTCTGGGAAGGATCCGGTGCGGATATTTAAAGTTCCCGCTTCTCCGGGCGGGGCCTTCCCGCTCGGAGTCTCCCCCCAGCCTTAGCCCGGCTCCTGGGGCCTCTCCCCCACTGGATTCTTTTGTATTTTATTTTTTCCCGCCTTCCTACCTTGCTAGAAGCGAAACCCTTCTCTCTCTAGCATTCGGGGTGTTCTCTCTTTAAATCTCAGGTTGAATTCGTAGGTGCTCAGGCTGATTTGAAAGTCACCTGGGGGGGTGGGGGAGGTGAGGCCCCTGCTCCTCCGCCGTCTTGCCCCGCCTCCCTATTTTGCTCCTTTAAAGCATAGGGCAGCACGCTTTTTTTTTTTCCTTTTAAGATTTTATTTACTTATTCACGAGAGACAGAGAAAGAGAGAGGCAGAGGGAGAAGCAGGCTCCATGCAGAGAGCCCGACCACGTGGGACTCGATCCCTGGTCTCCAGGATCAGGCCTGGGCTGAAGGCGGCGCTAAACCGCGGGACCACGCGGGCTGCCCTCAGCACGCTTTTCTATACCTGTAACTCTACTTCATACCTTTTGATGACAGTATACTATTTTATTTCATGGGTACAACTTTATATTAAATAATTTCATTACTTATTACCATTACATTTTTTTCCAGTAAGCAGTCTTGTCCACAATCTTTCTACCTAATACTAGGATATCAATGAGAAATATCCACCTGAGTGGAACTTCGGAAACAAAGATACACAAATTTTATGTTAAACAAAAGAGTATCCCATTTTCTTTGCAGAAAATCACTTTTATGTTCCCACCAGTTGTGCCTATAATACCATCTACTTGATATCAGCCCTTGTTTGGCTTATCTGTATTGAGTTCCACTGAGAAACTCTTTCCTCCATCTAATGTTAGGTTCCTCTATATGTGTTATTTAAAATATGTACAATTTAATGCTATAGAGTTATAGGAATATGGCCTTATATTATTTTTTTCCCATTGAGCTAGATAGTTCTTTAAAAAGCTTATTGAATGGTGGTTAATTTTTCCACTAGCATGAAATACTACCATTCTTACAGCTAAAGAACCTTGTAATTTTGAGCTATATCATAAATGTGCCTAGTTTTCTAGGATCAAACTCCTGTATATGGTAAAATTTCATTTAATATATTTTAATAACAGGTAGGGCTACAATATCCTTCCCATTTTCACATTCATAATCAGATTTTTGCATTTTAAATACTTACAAAATAAACCCATAGCTTTGTTTTCTAAAAAAATGCTTATTTATAACGTATTATAAATGTGTCATAAAATATGCCTCAGAATAAACTGAACAAAAATTTCAAGACCTATTTTAGAAAAAAAAAATAAAACTCTACTGTATTACATTAAAGGCAATGTAAGGAAATGGAAAGGCATGTTTTTCTTAGCAAAAAAAGTAGTATTGTGTCACTTATCTATAAAGCAATCATTAAATTCATTTCCACCTCCAATCAGTGAGCTAATAAGTATTTTTTGCCTTGATAAAATGATTATAAAATAGTTCCAGAATAATAATGCATATACACACACCACTAACCACAAAGGATAAGATGGAATAGTTAGATTACGTTAAAACAAACTCATGCAGTAATATCCGCCAGATGGCAGAATGAAGGCTTTCTCACTGGTACCTGCCCCCTCCCCTCAGCAATACTAATTTGGCAGTATTCATGGACAGAAGTGTATCTCTGAGAGCTCTAGAATCCAGATTTTAGAGAAGGTAGGCCCATGCCAGGGTGGCAGGCCCACAGACTATGGTCCTGTTAAAGACCTAGAAACAGTGCTGACTCCTATGGATTCAGCTCCAGCCTGTTCGACTGGTCCTGCCACCAGCACCAGCGCCATCTGCCATGAACCCAGTGAGGAGGAGGCCTGTGTCCCTGTGCCTCAGGTAACAGGCCCTCCAACCTCTGTCCTTGGTTTTAGGCCCTGAAGCATCCAGTGACCTGGCTCTAGCTCCTCTGAGTCATGGTCTAGAAGCAGTACTGTCCTCAGGGAGACAACACAGAAGATAGTACACACCCACACTCCTGTGGCAGCTCCATCATATTTCGTCCGACTGCTTATCCTGAAACTGCTTTTAAATCCTGCTCTAGCCCCTCTCCTCTGTAGTCTGGGGGTGGTCCTGATTGCACAGGACCCACGTGCACCCAGGGAGGCAGAATCTGCTGACCTGTTAGCACATCCTGGAAAGGTCCTACCTATATGCAGCTCCAGCGCTCTCAGTCATGGTCTGGGAGCAGCACTGTCCCATTGGATACAAGGTGGGAAATACCTAAAGGCTGACACACCATGATGTGGCATGACTTTGGATCTTGAAGCAACCCTGACTCTAGCCCAGCTCAGCCATGGTCTGAGAACATTCCTGCCTATACAGGAACCTGGCAGGAGGCACTCTCATCCATTCCCTGGAGGCAGAACTACAGACCATAGTTCCAGCTGTGAACCCTGAAGCAGCCCTTTGACTCTTTCCCAGCTGCTCTAGCAGAGGTCTGGGGTTAGTCTGCCTACCATGGGCCTACCTACAAACCTGGCAGGAGCCCTCCCTGGGGCCATGCAGAAGCCACACCCATCTGCACAGCTGATAACAGGTTCATGGTCTGTGGATCCAACTGTAGACAATGAAGCAGAAACTTGTCCCAGCACCAGCTCTACTGGCCAAGGTCTCTATCCAGGGACCACACAGGATCCATGGCCACCTGAGGCCCTGGAATCAAGTCCACCAACCATGAACCCCACAACAGCAAAGAAGGTAACTATATAATGATATCATCAAGAGAATATAAAAGTTGTAAACATGTATACAACCACACTTAAGCACTTCAATGTATAAAGCAAATATTCACAACTGGAACTGCAATATGAAAATTATAAAAAATGAAAAATTAACCCTGAAAGTCTAAGTGAGAGTTTAGAGGTAACTAGAACACAATTATACTTGCCTTGTATAATTGCATGTATATCATATGGAAGAAATTGTTCCACTATTTGCCATAGTTGTAGAAACTTTTTCCCATGGCCTTTCCATAATTTCAAGCCCTACTTAATCTTTTCAGGGTTACTTTTTCAAAAAGGAAAGGTTGAAGGCAGGCCTTAAAAAAAGGCATCAAGAAAACTGCAATCAGTTCTTACATTAAGGAACTGAAAATGTTCAGGCTCACCAAAAGGATAGACCATGTATCAATTAATCATATATCCTTATTTAAAAATAACTTCTATGTCCATCAAAAGATTGGAGGCATGGTCATATACAGATGAAACTCTCAGAGTACATGCAATATTAGAAGTGCCATATAATTTGGTAATCATTACTAGTATCATTCTTGGAATAACTCTTTACAGTAAAAGGGTAACATTATTAATACAAAAAGATGATGTTTTAGGACCACTAATATAAACTAAATTTTTCTCGAATTGTTTCTTTCTTAATGGTCAAATTTAAAGCCTCATCAATTTATTGAAAAGTTCAAAGGAGATTATTTGGAAGTGCTTTAAAATGCATTAAGAACAATGGGATTAATGAAATTCATTATCTAATGTATTTCGAACAGCCACACTATCATTTGCTCTCATTTATGTACATAGAAGACCAACAGTTCTGTGGACAGGGAGCCACCCGTATAGCAGTGATGACAAGCTCATTTACCGCGGCACCCAACACGGTTCAGATTTCACTCTCCAACGGGAAACTGACACAGCTGACGGTTAGCCTCAGCCCAGCTGAACCAGAAAAGTAAGTCTAGTTTAGAAAATGCAGTGTTCTTCAAGTCAAATCTGTATGACATAGAATTATCCCTGTGTTCTGGACTATCTCTGCTATAACTGTCTTCCATTAGCAATGGGAAGGGAGTGGTCACTGAAATACAATCCTGTCCATAGACCCTATTTTCATGATAGTTTTTCAAGGGCCTTTGCGAAGTTATCTTTAGAAATTGGCAGGCATGTTATTTACGCTCAAATGTGAAGCTGTATTGAATAATTAAGTATCTATCCACTGCTGACAGAAACACTGAGTTTGTAAGCACACAAATGAATAAGGAAATAGACAGTAATGGGAAGTAGCCAGCTGCAGCAGTTTACTAAATGTGTCCCTACACTTGTTCTAGTTTATTTTTATGGAGATGGAAATGATAGCCTATTGGGGATCACATCCCAATAGAAATGCTAACCTCTAATCACACATATTAAACATATTGACTCGTTATTCATTATTTCCTTTGAATCCTCTCAGATAGGATTATATAAATAGTTGACATTTCAAGATGTTGAAGTTAGTATCCTAAAAGTAATAGAAATCTGGTATTCAGGGTTACCCTGACAGTACCCTGACAGTAATAGAAATCTGGTAACCCTGAATGGAATGAATAAAATCAACCTGCAAAAATATTATCAGAATACTATAATATATCCTGGTTGAAAAGATTCTAGCTGAAGAGATGTCAACAGCAATAGAATCTTATGCAATTAAGTATAAAACTGCATGGAAATCTAATAATAAAAATTAATGTGTCAGCTCTGTAATATGATAAAAGATTGATCTTAATTTGCTATGGCTTCTCCTCAATTTATTTTGCAAGTTGAAGGAAAACCAACAGTTTGTGCTGGGGAATCCCTTTGTTACTACCCACTGTACCACTAGGTAGACGAGTAGCTATACCACACAAAACTCCTTGGAGTTATTTCATCACTTGTTCAGTGGCAGCCTGAAGAAAACTCACAACAGTGATGTTGTGAGATCCAATACCCTTCTCCAAGAGTTGGGAGCATACCAAGAAATATAGGTACAGAGTCCCATTTGGAAAAAGAAGAAAACTCATTCCACCCAAACAAAGATTTCTCAATATTTGACCTTTGTGTTAGCAGAAAGGGAAAAAAAAATTAAACAGCATTTGTACTCTGTAATTGGCTCAACCTCAATGGGAGGCATTCACTAACAAAGCAGAACACCAAGCAGGATTTTGGTAAATGGTACGCTATTTTATAAAGGCCTCTCTGCTCAAGGTAATTTACAAGAAGGGGAAGGCTTACTTAAAGCTACCATTTAGGATTGTATCAAATCAAATCAATTTCATAGCTCCTTTAAATTTTATTGATGTTTCTTCTGCTTTTGTATTTCATAGAGTTGAAATAACAAAAATATCTCTGAGATGTCTCAATTTTTACTCCATTTTAAACTCATTTTTTTCTTCTTAATTTCTTTTTCTAAAAGAGAAGGTCTGCTTCCATTTCAGGCACTCTGAATGTAGCAATAGCAACCATTGTACTAAAGAGTATTCTAACAATGTTTGGTATTTAACTCCAGTGTGGGCAGAAAGCCAAGGGACTTGTTATTCCTGTGTGAAGGTGAAGATGATGATGATATTTGGTGCTTGTGTTTAGGATGGTGAGGGAAGCACAAGGGAGGCCTCTACACATTGTATTTGTAGCAGCTTTGTTTGGGAGAGTTTTAGCTAATTGTATGACAGGCTCTACATCAAACCTGCTCTGCTGTAGACCCTGGGACCAGGTTAGCTTTGCAGTCTGAAGTCTTCCTCTTATCTATCTATTATCATTACACAATTGTTGCCCGGCAAATGATATTCCATTCGTTTTTCTCCACTTACAGCTTCAGGATAATTTGGGGGTAATTATTACATTTTTGTAGTTATAAAATAAGAACATTTTGCTTTATCATAGACTACCTCACTAGATAATAGCTGATAAGGGCTTTTACACCTTCATTCTTTTCCTGTATAATTAAAACTCAAAGAAGCAAAGCATCAGGGTCGGTTTCCAAAATGTGATTATCGCTGCTCAGTATGAGCAATATCACTAGGCCAGGGAACTAGTGGGAGATACTTCTCTCTGTACCTTAGGAGAGGCTGAAAGGGCCCTATAATTTATTTCAGTCCCTCGCAGCCAAAGTCCATGAGCAGTCCTGCTGGCCTACGGACCAGGTGGAAAGCACTCATGTCTGCACCTCTGGAAATCCTGAAAGGGTTTCAGTCTACTGCATAATCTGTCAATAGGTTCACATTATTTAAAAGAAGAGCTAAAATATGGCCACAGTAGCATAAAATGTGGGGAATACAGAAATAAAATTGTAGTTCTTATAAGCATCTGAAAACAAGCTGTTATCAGCTTCAAATAGACGGTGAGATCTGAAGAGGTTTCAAGGAAACCTCATGTTAACTACAAAGAAAAAATCTACAGTAATGAGACAAAAGATTGAGAGAAAGGAATTAAAGTAGACTCCACTAACAACAAAAAAAAAAAAAAAAAGGAAAAAAGCAAGAGAGGAAGAAAGAAACAAAAGAACAAGAGTACCATCAGAAAATGTCAACAAAATGGCAATTTTAAGTCCTTATATATAAGTGATTAATGTAAATGCAAATGGCCTAAATTATCCAATCAAAAGACACGGAGTGGCTAAAGGTGTTAAAAATAAGATGCACAGCCATTAGAAACAACAAATACCCACCATTTGCTTCAACATGGATGGAACTGGAGGGTATTATGCTGAGTGAAGTAAGTCAATCGGAAAAGGACAAACAGTGTATGTTCTCATTCATTTGGGGAGTATAAATAATAGTGAAGGGGAATATAAGGGAAGGGAGAAGAAATGTGTGGGAAATATCAGGAAGGGAGACAGAACATAAAGACTCCCAACTCTGGGAAACGGACTAGGGGTGGTGGAAGGGGAGGAGGGCGGGGGTGGGGGTGAATGGGTGACGGGCACTGAGGGGGACACCTGACGGGATGAGCACTGGGTGTTTTTCTGTGTGTTGGTAAATTGAACACCAATAAAAATTAATTTATTAAAAAAATAATAATAAGATGCAAGGATATGCTGCCTACCAGAGATACATTTTAACTTTAAGGACACACATAGGCTGAAAGTGAGTGGATGGAGAAAGATAGTCCGGTGGTGCTAAAATGATAAATAAGAGACTGGTGGTGGCAATTATATTTATACCCAAATAAATAGACTTTCAGTCAAAATCTGTTACAAGAAACTAACTAGAACACTATATAGTGGAAAAGGTGTCTATTCATTAATATAACAATTATAAATATATATGCTCCAACATTGGAGCAACTAAATATTTAAAGAAAATAGTAACAGAACTGAAGGGAAAACCAAATAGCAGTATGATAATAGTAGGTGACTTTAAAACTCCATTTCAATATTGGATGGGTTATCCAGAAAGAAAATTAATAAGGAAACAGCAACCCTGAATAATATTATAGACCAAATGGACCTAACAGACATATATAGAACATTCTATGCAATAGCAGAAAGATGCACATTCTTCTCAAGCACATATGTAACATTCTCCAGAGTAAATCAAATGGTCACAAAGTAAGCCTTAGGAAAAAAAAAAGTGAAAGCTTTTACTCTAAAACCAGGAACATGATAAGGTGCCCATTCTCAGTACTACTCCACATAGTACTGAAGTTCTAGACAGAGCAATCAGGCAAGACAGATAAAATCCACCCAAAACAGAAATTACAGACAAAATTGTCTCTGCAGATGACATGGTCATTCGTATAGAAAACAGTACAGACTCCACCAAAACACTATTAGAATTAACAAATTAATTCAGTGAAGTGGCAGGATACATAATAAAGATACAAAAATAAGCCACATTTCTATACAGTAACAAGAATTTGAATGAGAAACAAAGAAAATGATCTCTTTCATAACAGAACCAAAAACGATAAAATGCTTAGGAATAAATTTAACCAGGAAGTAAAAGGATCTATACCCTGAAAACCGCAAAATTAATGAAACAACTGAAGACACAAATAAATGAAAGGTACCTGCCTTCGTGGGTTGGGAGGATTATATTGTTAAAATGTCCATACCACTCAAAGCCATCTGCAAATTCAATGCGATCCCTATAAAACTTTTGCTGGCATTTTTCACAGAAATGCAAGCAGTCCTAAAATGTGTATAGAACCACAGGAGACCCTGAATATCCAAAATAAACTTGAGAAAGAAGAAAGCTGGAGACCTCACACTTACTAATTTCAAAGTAACCTACAAGGCACAAAGTTTAGAGTCATCAAAATAGTATGGTATTAGCCAAAACAAAACAAACAAACAAACAAAAAAACAGACTCATAGACCAGTTGTGTAAAGTAGAAAGCCCAGAATAAAGCCAGGCATACATACTCAATTGATATTTGACAAGGGAGCCAAAAATACTCACTGAAGATGAGATAGTTTTTTCAATAATTGGTGCTGGAAAAACTGGACAATCACAGGCAAAAGATTAAACACTTAACTGTAAAACATGCAAAAAAAAAAAAAAAAAAAAAAGCTCCTGACTTGAATCTTGGTATGGGTTTTGGACTATGACACCCATGTGACAACAAGAAAATAAAAAATAACCATGTGGGACTGTATCAAACTTAAAATCATTTCCACAGCAAAAGTAACAAGCAGCCCAGTGAAGAGGCAACCCATGGAATGGGAAAAATATTTGCAACTTTGTATCAGATATGGAGTCAATATCAAGAGGTGGGGAAAGCCTCCAGGACATGATGTTTAAACTTAATCTGGAAGGTTAAGCAAGAGTCCGTGGAGGAAGAAAGAAGGTGCGGATGGGAAGGTGGGTATTCAGTCAGCCTGAGCTGAGGCTTATGGAACTGCAGAGACCCAAGGAGCAGTTGGGATTACTGCATTGTTAGGTAGAAAATAGAAGGATTTGAAAAACATAGCTGGAGAATTAGGCAAGGTACTAATAATTCTTACGTAGGCCATGTTTAGAGGGTTGATTTTTTCTCTAGTAGCTATTAAAAGGTCATAAGCATGGGGTAGCCCTGGCGGTGCAGTGGTTTAGCGCCGCCTGCAGCCCGGGGTGTGATCCTGGAGACCTGGGATCGAGTCCCACCTAGGGCTCCTTGAATGGAGCCTGCTTCTCCCTCTGCCTGTGTCTCTGCCTCTCTCTTGCTCTCTCTGAATGAATGAATAAATAAATCTTTTAAAAAATAAAAATAAAAGGTTATAAGCAGAAAAGAGTCACAATCAGATCTCCATTTTAAATAGATACTACAGAATTGAAAGGGAAGTTTGGGAGCCATGTGATAAAAATACAATATGGGGATACATTCATTTCTTTTTTTCTTAAGATTTCTTACAAGCTAATAACAAGAAGTCATAAGAGATCAAGAGATAAAAACAATATCTATAATTTATTTCAGTCCCTCGCAGCCAAAGTCCATGAGCAGTCCTGCTGGCCTATGGACCAGGTGGAAAGCACTCATGTCTGCACCTCTGGAAATCCTGGTTGTAACATGTAGTTACATGTTAAGAATCCAATTTCATTCCTCATTATAAACTGTTCACACATTCGTTTGGCAACCAGTTACAGGAAACCAAACAATATCTGGTTCTTGAATACCCCAAAAGATGGTTTTGCTTTAAGTGACTTTTTTTCTGACAGTTAGCAGTAGTTGTGATGTTTGCACTAACTCATCCACATTTTGCCCAGTTTCCTGTTTGGCCCAGTGACATGTATTTGTGAATAGCTTTAAACCATCAGCCCTGAATACATTAGGTGCTCAATAATTACAGTGTTGATTTGTTATGGTTGCTACACAGGGTGGAGAATAAGGCGTGGAGCCATGTAATAGTTGGGTTGGGTTTTCTTTCCCCCCTCTGTGTGAAGTTAATTGGACTATGTAGAAATTCAATTCTCAATTTGGCCTTAAAAAAAAAACAAAAAAAACCCTCTTTTTATCCTCTCAGTAGGAAACTCATTTTAGGCTTTTTAAGCATACTTTCATGATTTTGATGAGATTATCATTATCATAATCATTATTATTATCCCTCACTAAGTTCCTGGAATACAAGGCCATACTATCTCAAGACAGGAAGCTTTTTAAATAGCCTTCGCTATTTTTTATTTTACTGCAATAATTACAGCAAGTTATGAATTCCAAGACTCTTTATATTGTCTAGGTTAAAATCCTTATGTCCTTTGGTTAATAGTTGTCTTCATTTTTATACAGATGTGTTGAGAGCCTTAAGCAACCAAAGAAGACTTTGTAAACACACACACACACACACACACACACACACACACACACACCTAATAGCTGCTATAGAAATATGTATAATGTGTGATGCTTAACAGGTCTTAAGGAATAGATTTCCTTTAGCTTAAGATCTGTTTCCAGTCTAAGTAGCTACTGTATTGTACAAAAACAAACAAACAAACAAACAAACACAAAACTTTAGACCAATGTTATTCACATCATACAGGAAAAAAAAATTCTAATGTTCTTACTGAACTGTGCCAGGATCTCTGCTTTCCAATCCAGACTACATGTTGCCACCAATGAACATAATTACTCTGAGGCACAATTCTGGACATGTACCCTCCCACAGCTGGAGGAATTACAAAAGATCCCCTTTATGCACCTGAAAAAGTCTGGCATTCAAAGCCCCTTATTGTCAGGTGGCCACACAGATATCATGAGCCAGGAACTATTCTAGGTGAAGTAGACATAGCAGTGAAGAGGACTGACTTGAAAGAGGGTGTATATTGTGGTGGAAACGGATGGCAGAGATGAAGAAACACGAAATACTGTTCAGTTCCATCAAGACTACAGAATAACATAATGTTAAAAATGACATGGAAGGTGCTTTAGGTCAGCAGTCAAGGAAGAATCTCTGAGGAAAGGAAATCGGAGATGTGTCTGAACATTGTGAAGGAAAAATACATAAAATCATATAGATAAATAATAGTCCAAATGGAAGTAGCACCGAAGACTTTGATACGGTCACTATAATTAAGGTATAAAGAGAAAAATGGTTTGGCCAAACCTATCCTTTCACAAATCAATTCTTCCTTCATCGAAAACACAAACCCCAAACTGAAATATGTTTCACTTTTCTCCAAATGGTGATAAAAGAGGGGGGGGAGTGGAGTCATGGAGAAATAACAGAGAAAAGGACTCTTCCAGATTCTTCCAAGGCTACCAGTGTACTCAGTCTGCTAGAGGGAGCTTAGCAAGCAGATCACATGGGAGAGGAAGAAATAAGCAAGTATTCAGGAAGCAGAGGATTCAGCAGAGTTTACCATGGGACCTGCCAGAAGGAAAAAAAAAATCTTCTCTGCCATGAATTTCAAAAGACTATGAATGATGAGGATTGCATTTAAGAGAATGTGATGTGTCAAGAATCTTCATATTTATATTCTGCTCAAGATGTGATGCTTCTTGTGCATTCCAGTACATATATCTTATCTGCATAGCTTTACCTTGGAAATATTGGGTTGTGATCTCTCCCAGATGTGTTTGAAGGATATTAATTGAAGAGGGTTCACCCAAAGTGTCTTCTATGGTTCCATGATTAAGGGAAATCAAAGATCATAAGAAATGGAATTATTTTTCTCTCAAGACATTTCACATACCATTTTCTAATATCATGATTCATTTACCTGCTTATTTATTTATTAACTTAATAAACATTGAGGGCTCACTATGTGCCAAAATCTGTACTATTGTCTGGAGATATATATGAGGGTGAGCAAAAGAAATGGTGGCCTGCAGTCTTGTTGTAAAAGGCCTGAACTTTAAGAATCCAATTTCATTCCTCATTATAAACTGTTCACACATTCGTTTGGCAAGAACCTAATAAATACTTGGAGACTTACCTGAATTTAAAAAAAAAAAAAAAAAAAAGGAAGAACTGGAATGAATGCGTACCTGGCCTCAAATGGTACATAGAAATTCTCAGGAAAGCTGTAGAATTAGAATCCGCTATGGAGAAGCCTGGGCTATTGTTTAACAAATGCAACAGGACTTGAGAGGCTGGACAAGGACAACTCACTCTTCTAAATTTATTGCTCAGGAAGTCCACAGCAGGAGAAAAAACAAATCTCACTTCAATGCCAAGATTCTTAGATGTTTTACTGATACTCTTGCTGAGAGGACATTTTGACTCTTAGAATTTTCTTAGGAAGAATGCTTTCATAATCAAAGAAAGAGGCATGTGTGCCATTGGTTTAATTTGTGGAAAGATGCATTTCAACAAAGTTATGAAGGCTTGTGCTTACTTTTGGTTTCCAGTCCTGGGGAATTAATATAGCTCCGCTGTCATTTTAAGTAGAACAATGCCCCTTCCCACATTATACTACCCCTAAACTAAAAAGCTAAGACTCATTATGACTGAACAGTTTATGGTATTACCCATTGTCAACACTACTGAGCTATTGCACATGACATGTCTTAATTTTTTTAAATGTTATTTATTTGAGAGACGGAGAAAGAGCACAGGATGGAGAAGAGGCAGAGGGAGAGGGAGAAGCAGACTCCCTGCTGAGCAGGGAGCCCAGTATGGGGCTGGATCCCAGGACCCCAGGATCATAACCTGAGCGAAAAGCAGATGCTTAGCCAACTGAATCACCCAAGCACCCTTTTAATACTATTTTTTACTAACTATACCAACTTAGAGCAAAGAATGCTTTGTTGCAAAGAATATTGCCTGATCTGCAAGTATAGGCATTTGTTCATAAAACAAACAAACAAACAAAAAAGACATGTGCTACGGTCTGGGCTGACCGCTGCAGTTGAAGGCAAGGGGTGGTGGGAAGTGGGAGAGCTATGTGAAGCTGTACTAGAACAGCAGCAGAGGCCACAGGCCTGATCCCAGAGGCAGGAGGGATTCTCCTGGGCATCGGCAAGCCTGGGCCTGAGCAGGAGATCTATCTCTTAGATCCAGATCTGGACATGTCCTCTTCTCAGGGGTTCAGTGGCACTCATGATATTTTGGGGGTCTCCTGAATGTTCCCGAGGGGTATGATTCCTAGACTGCCCCCGCTGCAACTCGTTTCTCATTACATGTAAAGGCAAAATGTGAGCTTTTACTTTTTGGCCTTGAAAGACATGTCATCTCATAATAATTGTGGTTTTGTTGGCAGGATTTTTCACACAAATTGTTAGCATTCCTAACTGAAATCAGAGAGTGTGGATTTGGCCTCACTTGCTGCCTCATTTGCTGCGAGCACCTCCTAAATCTGTACGTCAGTATGCAGCCCAAGGCAAACTGGGACTGCCAGGAAGAGGGGTTGCATTTATTGCACAATTAACTACAGAATTATCCAATTCTTGCAAAACTTATGCTTAGTTACCTACTTTGGTGATGGAAGATTCCAGGTGTCTTGCCACTGACAAACTTGTTATAGTTAAAAGGGTAAGAATATACTATATTCAGATAGTATTTTATGATTTACAAAGCATTTTTAATTGTATTATTTCAGATCATATACATGACAACCCAGAAAAAGGAAGATGCTTTTTCCATTCTGCCAAAAAGAAGCTAGGGTCCAGGAATGTTAGATGTTCAAAGAAATACACTTAAAATTGAAAAGGATTCAAATCGAGGCTAACAGACCTGGAAGTCTCTCTTTTTATCTGTGCCATACTTTCTTTTAATTTAGGTAGAGACTCAGCAGGGCCCTAATCACAGTATAACAATCAGTAGTACACTTCTTCCTTTTAAGAGTAAAAGGGAGTCATCTAGGCTTCTACCCTTGACCACCCACGTGAGGGGTACATGAGTCCACTGGGGTTTTCTCTGGGGCCAGAGGCACAGAAACAGTGGGCATGGTATTAGGGAGTGGCCCCAGGTAAATACTGACACTCTGGATGAGCAATTCCCTATCAAGTTGCCTCTGAGAAGCAGTCTGAATGCAGTTTGGGTAGGCTCTTTTAGTTCTTTTCTAAAAACCAAATACTGATGGATCACCTGCCATGTCCCAGGACTTGCTAGGTGCTCTGAAGAAAAGGATGTGGTCTCTGCCCTGGAGGAACCTATAATTTAGGAAACAAGACCAGCATGTCAACTATGAAATTGCTAGTAGGACCCAGGAGACAGAAACAGAGAGACAGCAGGAGGGACAGAGTAAAGATTTCTCTGTTGGGATTTACAACTTTGAGTATTGCTGTTGTGGTGAGGTGCCCCATCCTGTCTGGGCACCCTTTCCTGAGGAGTGTTTTTTCATGTGAAGAAATAAAACTTGCAGAAGCCAATGTGACACAAACTTCAGGCTCCCGAAAGACATGCTTTAACCCAGCTTTGATTTCAGAGCTGAGTTTTTATGATAAAATTAGACTACCTAAAAAACAAATTTGGCATCGACCAAGTTCAAATGGGGAAAGTTCACAGCAACCTTCCGATTGATGTTCAAGAAATGCCAATGGTTCAGGAGCAGAAATGAAATGGAAGATGGAAATGCAACATTAGGCCCTACAACCAGAGCCTGGTGAGACCAGCCATGTTTCATTTTAAGGGTAAGCACTGAAGAGTGATTCTCGAACTAGACTCTTCTTTCTGGCTGCCGGGCTTCATGGGGCAGAGGCCAAGGGGACGGTTGCCTCCTGTGGTACACTGCCTCATCCCCCTCATCCCCAGCACACTTTTTGGCTCCATTCTGGGCTTTGGGCCATGCAGGAACTTCATAGCTGCACACAGAGCAGGGATGCATCCCTCTTGAACCGGAACAGTGCTTTTCTTTGGAGCTCAGGTAGCTGCCTGTGAGTATATTTCACACAGGGAATTTTCTTCAAAAGTCAGAATTGTTGGGGATCCCTGGGTGGCTCAGCGGTTTAGCGCCCGCCTTTGGCCCAGGGCGCGATCCTGGAGTCCCGGAATCGAGTCCCACGTCGGGCTCCCGGTGCATGGAGCCTGCTTCTCCCTCCTCCTGTGTCTCTGCCTCTCTCTCTCTCTCTGTCTATCATAAATAAATAAATAAATCTTAAAAAAAAAAAAAAAAAAAAGAATTGTTGACTTTCAGGGTTAGAGAGTTGCAGCAAATTGGCAGTCACTGAAATATCCGAGGAGGTCGGTGGAGACTACGTATCAGAAGTGTCATGATTTTTAATCTGTTGCTCTTCAACTTCATAGTGTAGCATGAACACGGTCACGGGTAAAGCAGTCCAGAGTATCCGGGCTATTTCCCTAGGGCATTGATGGGGACCTGTCACTGTTAGCTTTCGATTCATAAGATATGTTTCTCTTATATTAAAATTTTAGAGTAAAAACCAGTGTATACCTATCTGCCTGCCCGCCTATTCACCTATCTTGGTATAAGGCATGCACTTATTACTGTTACTGTGAAGGAGGGCATAGCAGGAACTTCTAGCTAAATGTGACATCAGATCACCTTTGCCAAAAGAGTCTGACCTTTCTGTCTGAAGTTGTATGTGCGTTAAAAATGTATCGAATTAAACAGGAGAGCCTGGCTAAGCAATACAGAGATCCAAGGCCAGCGAGGCCTTTGAGATTAAATTAAACATAAGGCAGGGAGAATCTGCACTTCTGCATAGTACTCTCTACCAGCTGAGTATGGGGGCAGAGGTGGTTTGAAAAATAAAAAAATAAATCCAATTAAGTACTGGGTAGAGAACCTAGAGACATACAAATGGTCTTTGGACACTTGTAAAAAAAATGTTCAACATCACTAATCATTAGGGAAATGCAAGTCAGAATCAAAATGAGATATCACCAGTTAGAATAGCTAGATCAAGAAGACGGGAAATAACAAATGTTAGTGAGGATATGGAGAAAAGGGAACCCTCGTGCATTGTTAGTAGGAATGTGAATTGATGCAATCACTGTGGAAAACAATATACAAGTTCCTCAAAAAATTAAAAATCGAAATACCATCCAATACATTAATTCCACTACTCGCTATTTACCCAAAGACAATGAAAACACTATTTCAAAAAGATATGTGTACCCAATGTTCATTTCAGCATTATTTACAATAGTCAGGATATGGAAACAACCTAGTGTCCCTCAACAGATGAATAAATAAAGAAGAAATGACATGTATAACAATGGAATATTACTCACCTCAAAAAAGGATAAGATCTTGCCATTTGTGACAACATGGATGCACATAGTATTATGTCAAGTGAAATAAATCCAAAGAAAAAAACAAATAACATACAATTTTTTTTACATATGGGATTTAAAAAAAAAACAAATGAATAGCAACAACAAAAACAAAAACAAAAAAACAGAAACAGAACAAAAAATACAGAGAACAAACTGGTGGTAGCCAGAGAGGAAGGGAGGAGGAGGGATCGGTGAAATATCTGAAGAGGAATAAGAGGTACAAACTTCCAGTTTTAAATTAAGTAAGTCATAGGGATGAAAAGTACAGCATAAGAAATACAGTCAATAATATTGTAATAACTATGTGATGACAGATGGTAACTACACTTATTGTGGTGAGCACTGCATAATGCAGAGAATTGTTGAATCACTCTGTGGTAAACCTGAAATTAACTTAACATTTTATGTCAATTATATTTCAACAAAAAAAGAAGAAAGAAACTTTAATAGTTCATTAAAAACAAACTTATATTAAATTTGCATCATTGCAATTTCTGGAGTCTAATTGTTATGACAGCTACCCCAGCATTCCTATATAGAGTGGCACTGAGTCAGCTCAATTTTTATTTATTTATTTATTTATTTATTTGTTTATTTATTTATCTATTGAGTAATCTCAATTATAAGAAAACCTAGAGGTAAACATTTTATTCCTCCTTTTTTTTTTATTCCTCCTCTTTTATCAATAAATGTGAGATTATTATTTTATAATAAAATGTCAGTTTAGACTTTTGGGTGGTTTTTTTTTTTTTTAAGATTTTATTTATTTATTCATGATAGACATAGAGAGAGAGGCAGAAACACAGGCAGAGGGAGAAGCAGGCTCCATGCCGGGAGCCTGATGCGGGACTCGATCCTGGGTCTCCTGGCGCTAAACCGCTGAGCCACCCAGGGATCCCCCAGACCTAAACTTTTAAGTGATTATGCCATCACAGTTTCTTTTGGAAAAGGAGTTTCTAGACTTAAGTTTATTACATTGTAATAAGAACCATAGACTTTTGTGTGTCTATTTTAACACTTACTATATTTCCTTAAACAATTTGAGAAGATAATCTTATAAAAACATCCTCTAGACTAGATTCAGGGTTAATTAAAACATAGCATGTAACAAAAACTAGTAGTTATTATTCTTGCTAGTGTATTTATCATTCATGAAGAATGTGAACCTTTAATAATTGTAATAGCTAACATTTGCAGAGCATTTATTGTATACTAGTTACCATTCAAAGAATTTTTACGTATACTGAACCATTAAATACTCATAATAACTATGAGACATTGCAAAGACTTTTGACATCGGCCACCTACAATTGTGAGAGACATCACAGATTAAGGGTACAGCCCTCCACAACACTGCTTTCGCTTCAAACACCAGAAGCAAGTTCTGGGTTCCCTAGGCCACTCTTACTTCTGACCTACTACAAATTGAGAGATTCTTACTATCCCCTCAAGTTCAACAATTTTCTAGAATATGAGGAATACAATAGCAAAAGACAAAATCCTAAAGCATATCTGATTCCTAGTCAGTCAATTAGACATTTGTTTGGGATATAAAGTATAGCTATGCAAGTCAACAATAACAACATTAAAGATAATGATTAAGGTATAATGCTCTCTGTAGCCTTTTGAAGAACAAGAGCTACAAGCCATCACAAACATGCTCATCTCATGTAAATTTTCAAGTGTGTAATCTAACTATATAGTTACATAAAAATGTAGGAACTATAGCTAGAAGAATTTTTAAAAATATACGAAAATTTTTTAAAAATTTAAAAAATATTTTAAAAATATGACATCCCCAAATATCAACCTAAGTCCTTTCCTGACTTTGCTCCCCATTGGAAGAATTAATCATGGGTAACATACCACTGAGAATCCTAGAACACAGAGGTGAGGCTGAAGCAAGCCCCCTGAACCACCAAGACCAAGACAAACTGCATCAGGAGGGTAAGAGGAGGAGTTACATGCTGATTCAACTGCCTCTTCCCCAGATAAGAAGAGGACCATGCAAGGGTCTCCCCTGAGCCTATGGTTCCTCCAGTGGAGAAAGAGAGCATAGGGTGGACATTCAGCTCCCCTCCTCTATGTTGTGGGTTGCTTCTTGGGAACCAACATTCTGGTCTCAGTCCCTGGGGATTGCAGGAAAATCAATGGGACTTGACTATAGGGAATCTGGTTGGAAAAGAGAAGTGGGGGAGAGACTTGCAACAACCAGTACTCAGACTTTGGCAGACTGGTTCCTATCTGCAGTACCCAAGTAGTATTCCCAACCAGCAGCTTCTCACCTGCAGAGCCAAGACAGTGGTTCAACTGGACCAGGAAACTTAGTTGGGGAGCTGACTCTGCCAGCCTGGAATCTTGTCAGCTGTCCCCCTCCCCAGGCAAGGTTCATCCCCTGCTGAGTGTAGCTTCTGGTCCCTTTTGACCAGAAAGCCTGATGGGGAACACCTGGAAGCTGTATAGCCTAGCAGTGCTTGAGCAGAGGGTGTGACAAGCAGAGCTGATCACCCACAGTGCAAATTCACTGGCATCATTTGGCCAGGGAACTTGGAGACTGGGTCAGTTTGAGTTAAGATCACAATCAAAAAGCCTTGCTGGGCTTGTAAACTTCATTGCCTCAACTTGTCTGGGGAGCTGAATGCTAGCCTGGACTCTGAATGAGTAGCCCTCAGCCCCTCCTGACCAGAAAGCCTGGTGGGAAACACATGGGAGGCTGCTCCAGACTGGCCTTCAAGTCCTGGCCCCATCAAAAACCTGTCAGATCTAATCAACAAATTCAGTCAAGTTGCAGGATACAAAATTAGCATACAAAAATCAGCTGTGTTTCTATCCACCAACAACAAATTATCTGAAAAGGAAATTAAGAAAATGATCCCATTTCTACTAGCATTATTAATAATAAAATACTTAGAATTTAATACTTAGAATACTTAGAATAAAAAATACTTAGAATAAAAAATACTTAGAATACTTAGAATAAAAATACTTAGAATAAAAAATACTTAGAATACTTAGAATAAAAAATACTTAGAATAAAAAAAATACTTGGAATAAATTTAAGCAAGGAGGTGAAGACCTATCTACTAAAAACCATAGACATTGATGAAATAAATTGAAGAAAACAAATAATGGAAAAGTGTTCATAGATTGGAATAATTAATAATGTTAAAATGTCCATACTACACAAGACTTCTATAGATTCAATTAAATTTTATTAAGATTTTAATGGTGTTTAATAACAGTAGAAAAAAATCCTACAATTTACATGAATCCACAAAAGTCCTTGAATAGGCAAAGCAAGCCTGAGAAAGAACAAAGCAGGAGGCATCACACTTACTGATTTCAAGCTATATTATATAGCTATAGTAGTCAAAATAGTATGGTAATGGCATAAAACACACAAAGCCCAATGGCACAGAGTCAGAAGTTCAGAAATTAAATCATGCATGTATGGTCAGCTAATATTTGACAAGGGAGCCAAAAATAATCAGTGGACAACAGATGTCTCTTCAATACATGGTACTGGGAATATTGGATATTCGTATGTAAAAAAATGAAACTATTCCCCTATCTTAAGCCATTCACAAAAGTTGAACTCAAAAGGGATTGAAAACTTCAACGTAAGACTGGAAAACGATAAAAACTCTTAAAAGGAAACAGGAAAAAACTCCTTGACATGAATTTTGGCAAAGATTTTTGGATATGACTACTAAGCCACAAGGAAAAATTAAACAAACAAGTGGGACTAAGTGACACTAAAAAGCTTCCACACAGCATATGAAACTGTCAAGAAAATAAAAAGAAAACCTATGGAATGGGGGAAATAATTTGGAAGCCATGTATCTCATAAGAGATTAATACTGAAAATATAAATAGAACTCATACAACTCAATAGTGAAAAACAAATTAATCCAACGAAAAATATGCAAAGGACCCCATTTGACGTTGTTCCACAGAACATACACTGATGGCCAACAGGCACGTGAAAATTTGTTCAACATCACTAGTCACCAAGGAAATGAAAATCAAAACCATAATGAGATACCAACTCATACCTGGTAGTATGGCCACCATCAAAAAGACAAGAGATATTGCTGGTATGCATGTGGAGAAAAGGAGACACATGCACTATTATTTAGATTGCAAATTGATACAGCCACTGTGGAAAACAGTAGGGAGGTTTCTCAAAAAGTTAAAAATAGAGCTGACATATGATCTAGCAATTCCAATTTTGGAAATATATCCGAAGGAAATGAAAACACTATGTCAAAAAGCTTTCTTTTATTACCTGTTTACTAACATGTTTATTGCAGCATTATTTACAGAGTAGCCAAGACATGAAAATAACCTAAGTGCCATTGGTGGATGAATGAATGAAGAAAATGTGATATGTATGTCACATTTATATACATATATATCATATATATAATATCAGAATACTCAATCATGAAAAACGGAAATCTTGCCGTTTGTGACAACATGGATGGACTTTGAAGATATTATGCTAACTGTAATAATTTAGACAAAGAAAGACAAATACTGTATGATATTACTTATATGGGAAATCTAGAAAGAAGGAAAGAAAGAAAGAAGAAAGAAGAAAGAAGACGAAAGAAAGAAAGAAAGAAAAAGAAAGAAAGAAAGAAAAGAAAGAAAGAAAGAAAGGAAAAGAAAAACCAAATTCATAAAAAAAAAAAAGAGATTAGACTTGTGGTTCCCAGATGTCAGGGGTGGGAGGAGGGGGGATTAGATGAATATGGACAAAAGGTACTGAATTTCAGTTACAAGATAAATAAATACTAAGGATATAAGGTATAGCAGGATGACTACCGTTACCCCTGTTATACGATTACATGGACGTTAAGAGAGTAAATCCTGAGTTCTCATCACAAGGAAAAAGACTTACTTCCTTTTTTAAAATTATATCTACATGAGATAATGAACTTTGACTAAACTTACTGTGGTAATCATTTCATAAAAGATGTAAGTTAAATCATTATGCTTGCACACCTTAAACTTATATACTACTGTAAGTAATTTATATCTCAATAAAACTGGAATAAACAAAAATAAAATAAAAATAAAAATTTATAAGGATAAACAACCCACCAACATCTTTTTACCTTAAGTTTCCATATCATTATGGCATAATAATAGTATAGATGGAATAATAATAGTAGTAGTAATCATCATAATAATTGGCAGAAGAAGGAAGAGTTGAATAAATTATAGCATGTTACTGTCAAAATTTTAATGTATTTTAGATCTTGATAAAACTCACTGGAATGCAATTAGGTAGTGTACAAAAAAAAAAAAACAAAAAAAAACCAGTAATATATGTGTGCTTTAATCACCATTTCCAAGAACTGAACTTATATAGGTAATGATAAGAGAAATCCTACATTTGTGAAAATGTTCATTGAAGCATCATTTATATTAGCAAAAAGCTGGGGGAGAGTCTAAATAAACAGTGAAATGGGGCATGGTTGTGTAAGTTAAAGTCTATTCACTCCATGCAATTTTCTGTGCAATTTAAAATGCTGATTAAGAAACAATGTAGCCGGGATCCCTGGGTGGCTCAGTGGTTTAGCCTGGAGTCCCGGGATCAAGTCTCACATCAGGCTCCCTGAATGGAGCCTGCTCCTCCCTCTGCCTGTGTCTTGCCTCTCTCTCTCATGAATAAATAAATAAAATCTTAAAAAAAAAAAAACAAAAAAACAACATAGCATGAAAGAATTCTAATACTAGGTAAAGGAAAGTAGTATACAAAATCATAAATTACACCATCATTCTAGAGCTTGACAATCTTGGCGTAGCCAAGTAACATTTTAGTCATTCTGTGGGTCTCAATGTGACAAATAGATTGTGACTATTGTCTTTTAACCTGCTGGTCGGCTATGGTTGCTATGCTCTTTCCTGCAATCTATCTGGACGTCTTGATCAA
The DNA here is from genome assembly GCF_018345385.1 of Vulpes lagopus. Lineage (NCBI taxonomy): Eukaryota > Metazoa > Chordata > Mammalia > Carnivora > Canidae > Vulpes > Vulpes lagopus. Next base: position 14,954,308 of record NC_054836.1, on the reverse strand, counting down.
GGAAACATGAGTAACACTGGCAACTTTTGGATTATCTAACTCTATGAAAATATTTAAATGTCCTTCTCTCTAAAATCTTGATTAATGACAAGTCCCTAAAATTGGTGCCTGAGCTCATTGCCTCTTAATGAAAACTGTCTCTCCCACAGGAACCCACATCAAGACCCAAGCGATAAAGTAATCACGTGGTTCCAAACATTCAATCTTGGAGAGTTTTTCTCCCTGTCACAGCAGGTTACTGAATTCTAATGCAAATACCCCTCACACAACCTCAGCAGGCAGATTAAATCCCTGTTGGTCAGGGTTCAGGATGCATTTGCTTCTTTGAATTTGACACAAGGATTGTGAAAACTCAACTCTGACAGCATTGGCATGTGAGGAAAATTGATGAGGGCAGAATATCTAAGAAACAGAAGGAGAAGAGGCATGCCCTGGATGGGCAGTCTCATGCTTCAAGGACATGCCACACTCAGCCCAAGGCGCTGAAACATCTCTATCCGTGGTGACGGAGCCAACCCCACGCTGCCATCAACATGGGACAGCTTAATTTGAAACCAAGAAGCCAAGCCTGGGGCAGCAATTCAAAGTACAACCTTCCAAGGAGAAATACTGGGTATGGACCCAAAAGACACGTTTGCCTGTGTAGCAATGATGCCAAAAAGTCTCATTTATCAGCTAGACTTTATTGATAATAAATTCCTTGGGGCACCTGGGTAGGTCAGTAGGTTAAGTGTCTGACTCTTGATTTCGGCTCAGGTCATGATCTCAGGGCTGTGAGATTGAGCTCCGCATTGGACTCCGTGCTGGACATAGAGCCTGCTTGAGATTCTCTTTCTCTTCCTCTCCCTCCAATCCTCCCCTCCTACACTCTTTCTTTCTAAAAATAAATAAATAAATATTTTTTTATAGAAAGCTTAATAAAGGGTTGCTGGCTATCAGGTAAGTAAGAGAAGGACTGCACAGCAAAGACATATGAAACAGTCATGCCTTAACAAATATAGCAATGAGTTAAACTGAATGGCAACAAAGCTGGAGCACCTATCCTCTTAATGAAATGAGATTTCTCTGGAGAGTTTGCCAAAAGCTAGACGTTTGCCTCATACAAAACTGCTTTTCTAAAACGGACTTCTCAAAAGACAACTTCACTTTTCTTTCTCTGGAATCAGATTTTTTCCCCTCCTTCTGGACATGTATTAATTGTTGACAACAGCAGTAGGAATCTAACTATAACTATATATCTATATCAATATGTCATCGGATGCTATTATTACATCTCCTATACACATCTATCACATTTTAAATCACTCAATAGCAACAAGTGTTACACACACTAAGTCACAAGCTCCAGTCTCCAAGTCAAGATACACTTAATATGAGTGACACTAGGTAAATTTTAAGATTCTCTGCAGCCCATTGCATTGGAATGTTTTTTTTTTTTTCAACTCATCATCTTTCCTTGAAGGAACTAACCAAACAGACAATTATCTTTAATCAACCAAACAGAAATTTCTATCTTATACTGTTTCATGAAATAGACCAAATGTCGTTTTGGGAATAAAACAGAGATCTACATATAAATACAAGCTCTTCCATTACACACAGAGTGCCATTAACTTCTTTAGCACTGAATATTACTTATCCTAACACATAGTTTGCTTTTTGTTGTTCTGTTTTCTCCTCCACTAAAATGTAAACTCCGGAAGAGCAGAGCTTTTTGACTATGTATGTACTACTATATCTGTGTCTTGAAGTGAGTGGCTACTTTATACATACTAGTTGAATGAGAAAACCACTCTCCAGAGAATTTCCAGCTTGTCCTACCTCTTGTAGAGAGCAGTAAGAACATTACGTATGGGGAAGTAGAAATATGCACCCAAATGATATTGGTAATACTGCTCCTGACAAGATCAAACATAATCCCTGAATTTATAGAGGTTATATGATAAGCACTTCTACAAATCAATGTAAAATCTGAAGAATGTTTTAACACTTTATGCATGTTTGCAAATTTTACATCTTTAAGGAAATACATCATGACCTATAGGTAATTTTTAAACTAAAAATTAAAAGAACAGCTAAACAATCTCTCAAGTTTGACAAATATTCTGTCAATCAGGGAGGGTTTTTTTCACATTTACCCTTTAATTTAGTCTTTAATTTCCAAATTATGACCTATTTAATAAATTGCATCAAACTTTGCAGTGTTCAGTAAAATAACATTGATTCAAATCAACCAAAAAGCTGAGAATCTTCTTCAAGGTCTGCATTCATTATATAACTCAGCAATTATTCACTGAGTGCTAGTGTGTTCCCAGTATGAGTTTAAGAAATTTTAAAAATGTAAAAGTGCATAATAGAATAGCAAGGTATTAATTGTAAGGAACAATTCAAAGTTAATCATATAAAAAGTAGACAGGTTTTTTTGTTTTTTGTTTTTTGTTTTTTGTTTTTTTGTTTTGAGAGACAGACAGCATGCATGCACACATATGTGGTGGAGAGGCAGAGGGAGAGAGAGAGAGAATCCCAAGAAGGCCTCATGCCCAGCAATGAGTCCAACATGGGGCTTGATCTCATGATCCTGAGATCATGACCCAAGCCAAAATCAAGAGTCAAAGCTTGACTGAGCCACCCATGTAACCTGTAGAGTAGATATTCTTTTTAGATTTTGTGTATAAGAAAGGCCTCTCTGAGGAGGAGTAATTTTTTAGAACACCCGACTGAAAAAAGGGAAGGAGGTGTAAAGTAGCTAAGGAACAAACATTCTCATTAGAGAAGACAGCAAATACAAAGGCTCTGCATGGGAAATGCTTGGTTTGTTTGAAAAATTGCAAGATCAGAGACAGAGGCAATGAGAGAAGATGAAGTTGTAGAGATTGTCAGAGGTCAGATGAAATTGTATCTTAAAGGCTGTCGTCAGAACATTGAATTTTATTCTGAAAATAATGTGAAACTCTTTAAGAGATTTTTATCTTTGGGATAGCACTCTATCGCCCCTCTGAGGATTGAGCCCTAGGAACAGGATATCCAGGGAGACCAGGTAGCAGGCTGTTGCTATATTACAAGTGAGAGAAGATGGAGGGTACTGAGACTGTAGCAATGGACATAATGAGGTCAGTTTGGGGATATATTGTGTAGCTAAAACTGGCAGGATATAGTGATAGGGATGTGAGATGTGAGAGAGATCCAAGAGGATGCTGAAGAGTTTAACATGAGGTCTTGGGAGACTGATAAGAGCTCTATTCGGAGATGTGGGGCATGGAAAGGAAAGGATTTGTGGAAGCAAACCAAGAGTTTCTTTCTGGACACTGAGTTCCTAATGACTAGTAAGCATTAGTGGAGGTTTTGAGTGAGTCATCAAATAAATGCAAAAATTAAGGGAAGGTCATACCTGAAGATACAGAGTTGAGAATTATCAGTATATAAAAGATTCTTAGAGGCCTGGTACTAAATAAGATAACATAGTGCGTGTAATAGAGACAAGACAATGTCGAAGAACTAAGCCCTTGGCTCACTCCAACATTTAGAGTTGGGACCCGAAGGAAGCTCAGGGGATACAAAGTTGCAAAGAAAAGAACAGACATAAGGAAAATCAAAGTGGATAGTATCCTACAGTCAAATGAAATTATTTCAAATAGCAAAAGTAATAAATACTGTCAAGAATAGATTGGCTATTTGGTATTTGAAAGGGACCTTTCCCAGGAATGTCCTGGCTGGTTAGATTATGATATATGCCTTTGTCTCATGTCCTAAATACAGGAAATGCAATGTATTCGAGCTTGTTTCTTGAAATTCACTTATGGCAAACTTTCTCATATCTCCATACATCAGCTATACAGCACACAGAGACTTCAATTCTGTCAACATTATTGGCTTTGGATTGGAATAATGGAAGTCAGTAGGCTTAATGGAATTTTCACAATCCTAAAATTTATTTGTATACTTATATCAAGACTATGATTAAGTCAAGTTATTTTTTTTTTAAAGATTTTATTTATCCATTTGAGAGAATGACTTCTGAACAGAGAGGAAGGGCAGAGGAAGAGGGAGAAGCACATTCTCTGCAGAGCAGGGAGCCCAACAGTGTGCTTGATCCTAGGACCTCAGATCATGATCTGAGTTGAAGACAGACGCTAAACCAATTGAGCCACCCAAGCACCCAAATTAGGTTAAGTTAAAGGACTTTGATCTTTGACTGGATGATATCAATTTATTGTCCTAAATTGAGAGTTGGTAGTCAATGCTAGTTGCATGAGAAAAGGATACAATAAGGATAAATGTCCAGGTGAAAAAATGATCCAAAATGATTAGCTTCATCACCTTTTCCACTCATCATTTGGTTTTGCCTTTGTCTTGGTTAATGTTGAACAATCCCCCTAACTACTTATGGAATGAGTAATTTAAAGAGAGAAAAATCATATCCCAGTTATTTTCTGATGAATTATTTCTACGATAAATTTTCTTTACTCTCTTGAATCCTTAGAAATGTGGGATAAAACTATTTGCCTACAAACAATAAGGAACTAGTGACAAAGGACAAGTGTTTATGAGAATGGCTTGATAGTGAATGAAACAATCCATGATATCCTACTAAGATCCAGCAAATAAGGGCAAAGATTAAGAAAATAAAGTAAGAAGTTAACAGTTAAGTCAAATTCTCACCCTATTGGTCATGCTTGATGAAAGAAATGTCCTAGTAAGTTGAATCCTTCTGGAACAAGAGCTTATTGAGGTTATTCATTACAGTAATTTCAGAGTTTACATTAAAATTATTATAAATGTGAAAAATACCATCATGTCTCTCTTATCAGTTAGAGAATACATTTCAGAAACTATGTTAGAGCATTACAAAGTATTGCTTCAGTTTTCGAAGGTACAAGAAACAGAAGGACTTGACATAGTATTTGTATAGTAGGTTTTGAAAAAGAATACATCTATAGAACTTTTAAAATCACATTTATTTTAAGTTTGAGGAAACAGCTTTAGTTTGTAACACTAAAATTTTAAGAAATAGTCTAAGAAATCCCAGCTTTTAAATATATAATATAAATATATACAATAATAAATAAAACGTTAAGTGCATTTTAAATTCAGTAGTGTAAAATACAGAATATTTCCATACCATTTTGCTTTTGCTTTTATATTTTGGTACGTTTTTGTTAGAAATGCATGACTAATACTCTTATACCATTAAGCATTTTATTGAAAAAAATATTATTGCATTGAACTACAGTCCAAGTAATTTATTGAATAACCTTAAAAAGCTGCTTTGCATGTACATTAGTGCAATTTACTTAACCACACCATGATAAAAAAACATTTTGTACATAAAAAAACAAAATAAAATCATTGGATTATGTTTCATATTGCCAGACTATCATCCAATTTAATTACAAAGTAAATACTTTAAATAGGATTGAGTAAGGTAGGAATTTGTCTTAAACAGCTACATAACCAATTTACATTATCAACTATTTTATAATCTCCCACAAATAGAAGGAAGTGACAATTTTTAGCATGATGGAAAAGGAATCTTTCTTGAAGTTGATTATTTCAATAAGAGAATATGTTTTGAAAAACACTATTTTGAATATCTTTTGAACAAAGATAAAGGTCTACAACTGAAGACTAGAATATATTCATTAGGAACACACAGTGGCATACACACTCACATGTACACACACATATATTTTGTTATATTTCCAATTTGCCTGCTTTGCATTTCTGCCAAGATGATCTCGCAATTTAAGAAAGGTGATGAGGTGCAAAAGGAAGCAGTGGCTTTGGGAAGGGAATTAAGAAAGAGGATTGGGAGGTTGCCCTCCAACCAAAGCTGCATAAAATGAAAAAAAAAAAAGACCCTTTGGCTTATCTTTCTCATATTGGTTTATTCTAAACCCTACCGATTCAGCCACTGCTTCCATTTTAATATAACTTAATCCAAAGCAACACAACAATCACTTTCAAATGTCTACCTAATAGAAGCAGTGGATAATATTTTTGCTGCAATGAAATGATAACCTTTTAAAATCCTCTGGACCCAGGCTTATTGGCTGAGAAACTCATATTTTAGTAGGAAACTCCTATCTTACTGAAGTAGTTTCAGTCTGAGACACAAAGGAAGTAAACTTTTTTCTCGACTGTTCTATGGAAGTGGTCACTCACTAGCTTTTTAAATAATTTTTCTATTTTCCAAGGAGAGTACATTTCTCTTTAGGAGTTCACTCACTTAAAAACCCAGAAGTAAATCTCTTCATGAGTCCTGCTAAGCCAGAGATAAGCACTACGCCAATTTTGCCCCTAAGTACATTAGCTACATACACTGATGTGTGAGATTTGGGTGCTTTCTATTGTGCTTCTAGAAAATTGGATTTGACATTTACATATTTTTCTATGGAATGTTTAACCATCTTTCTGAACTCTTGTGGTGAAATTTTCAGGGAAGATTGAAAAATGTGCTACCAGTTTGAAATGACCAGCAATGTTATTTCACTAACGAGGAGGCAGTTAACTCCCCACACAGCCTGGGGAGGGCATCTGGATGTTTCACTCATATATATCTAAAGCACTAGGCTAACAAGCAGTCCCCTTGATAAAGACTAAAGCATCTTCATATCTCCAGTACTGTTCTGAATGCTTGAAAAGCATGAAGCTTTTGAATCGTTTCCAAGTATTATGGTAAGGTTTAGAAGCTGTGTTGCTGCCATCATTGGGAACTGTGGAAGTAAGCAACAAGTTCACACCCTAAGGGTACAGCCTAATCCGGGAATATGGTCCTGAGTACTTCTACTGATTAAATATTCCATTCAATGGGAAAGCTTTATGAGCTTTATGAAAGTTTACATTTCTTTGTATATGTTTCTATTCAGACATAACAAAGAGATTCTGTTGAATTCTGGCAGAAACTGAAGGGGGAAAAAAAACCACTGTCAAATCCATGTTCTGTAAATGAAATTAAAAGTACAGGGGATCTCTCTGTGAAATGTCTGCCTAAGAAAAAGAACCCCTGGGAACTGGGGCCTTTCCAAATTACATCATATATATATATATATATATATATATATGGTGAACTCACAGAGAATATTGAAATGCAGTTTTCAAATGCCACTGTATTTTTTCTTGCTGAATTTGTCAGGGAATTAAAAACATGAACTTTCCCACATGTCCCATTATTTGTACAGAGAATTATTTTGTTAAAACATACCCTGAATTCAGGAAGGCTATCTATTGGTGGACTGGTTCTTTGTGTCAAAGAAAAATATATAGCGTGCATGTGCATATGTGTTTGTACATGTGTAGGTAAAGATCTTACAGACTTTCTGAAAATATTTTCAGTCTTTAATTAAGCATTTATAATTTCAGACAGATACAAAAAAGTATTTTCGATGCGCCAAATGTGAAAGAATAATCCCATAAAGAGAACCGCTCCATAAATATCAGACAATGGCCATAATAGACATTGAATGCTGAAAATCAACTGTCAAATAATTGTGTAAATGAAAGGGAACAATCCTGAAAATATCATCCATCACAGTGACATTTTTTAAAAGAAGGATCCACTTTAGAATTTAATAAGTATTTAGAATTCTATTTCATTTTCTTCCAGAGTGTGTTTCACTTAAGTACAAAATAAATTGTTCAGGCCCACACTCACTAACTGTGAGAAAGTAAGAGGATGGCTCAGAATATTCTCCCTAGCAGGAAAGGCATTTTGGGTATTATCAGAAGAAAAACATTAGTCCCAAACTAAGCACTATAAATCAGCCATCTGAAATTTCAAAATTATCCTAGAGGATAACTGAAAAGGTCATTGGTCACAAGCAAAATTCGCATAAATCTTTTCTGAAAATCCTTAAGCATTTTACTCAACCAAATGTGCAAAAGTTCTTAAATATTTCGGTGATGGGGATTTTACAACTTTATATAAATCACTCAATTTATCAAGGTTTTCTTCATGTTGAGTCAAAGCCTCCCTATTTGTAGCGTCTATTCTCTTGGCTCTAAAGAGAATAGAGATGATCTTCCACAAACACAGCTCCATGCTGCTGGTTGGAAATCTAAAGCTGGAAAGCTTAATTCTCTCATATTATTCTTTCCTCACCAAGCATTCTTTTGTTTGGAATATGCATATTAGTCTTTATTTTTCACATGCCATCTACCAGGCCCTTTTCTATAGAACATTAGTTCCATGAGATGGTCCACAGGAAAAAAAATGAAACGTTTCTGACATTATTACTTTCAGAAATTCAGTATAGTCTATCCCCCCTCCTGGAAATGTCTGGTAAAAATATTTGCCTGTCATATGGTCTGAGATATGTGGAAGTCTTGAAATGGGCCATGTAAGTCAACATTCCCCTGAAGTATGTGAAAATGGATTTTTGTCAGTTAATTTTTGTTAATTCAAAAAACTCATGTTCTTAATGAGTGTAAAAACATAAGATTGATATGGTCTCTTAATTAGTCAAACCTGCCATTTATGGACATACTTCAGTTTGCTAAGAGCTCTTTTAAATCCTGTCCAAGAACAACATTTAATTTTCTACCAGCGGTGTATTTTTTCCAAGTTCTAAAAGAAATCCCCTTTCCCAATTCTGTATAATTCCTTTAGTACAACCTAATACTTCAATACTTTATGGAGTTTATAATCTAGTAAGCCTTTCATTCTTTTGATGAATTATAATTAGGCTCTATGAAAATAAGATTTTTTAAATTAATGTAGGATCTGACATCTGTTCATGCTAAATTTAACCTTTCAAATTTTGCCCTATTGCATGTTTTCAAAATTTTTTTCACATCGTATTTTGCCATTCACTACATTTGCTAGTCCTCTTGGGTTTGTGTGTTTCACCTCTTTGGTACATATTGTTCCATGATTTTGTCCATGTTTTATGAAAGTTTACATGACAGCGTACAGTACAAAGCCTCATAACCAATCACTACAACCCTCTTTCCAGTTTGGAATTAATCTAACTTTTACCACTCTCCAGGTATAGTTGTTTAGCTATAAAAACACATTTATAACACAGTGCTATTATCCATACAGATATTTATAAGAATCATAAAATGTATCTGTGTAAAATTCCTCATATATTTTACTATTTTCTTTGCCTCAACCACTCCGCCACAATGTCTCTAGTTAAGGCAACAGGTGAGCACTACATAAATGAAGAAACAATTTTCTATCCTCTTATTGACTCAGCAACATGTGACAAAATTGATCATCTCTGCCTCCCTGAATCACTTTCTCAATTTGCCTTATGCAGTCCTGGACTTTTCCTATGTAACTTGGCATTTCTTCATGGTCTCATTGTCCTAATTTTCTCCTACTTAACTTGAAATTTCCTCATGGCCTCATTTCTTAATTCCTTCTGTTACATCCACTCTTAGAGTGATCTGGCACTGAGTCCCCAAAACTTTTATCTACCCTACTTACCCCTGATGATAGTATCCAAGCTAATGGCTTCTGTATACTTACTATACACTGATGATTCCCGAAAGTGTATGTCCTTTTCACAAATTTATTCAAACTTCAGACCCATATTTCCAACTACCAACTCATTACCTCCATCTCTATAACTTTAGGCATCTCAAATAAGAGTGTTTAAACGGACCCTCTCCTATCCTGCTCTCCCACAGTGTTCCCCATTTCAGGTGACAGTAAATCACAGTAAATGCACAGTTTTTGTGCAAAAACTATTATGCCCTTTCTAATTCCTGTCTTACACCTTACACTCAATGTGAAGTACATTTTCCCAGCCCTACTTTCAAAACAAATCTAGAGTCTCAGCACTTCTCAACATTCCCACCAGACTGGCTGAGGATGTCATTGCATTCTCTTGTCAGCTTCCAATCTACTAATGAGCCTTCTCACCACAACCTTTACTCCCCTGGAGGTTATTCACTATGCAATAGCTGAGTGATCCTGGTAAAATCTACAAGGAATTACATTTCTTCGCTGCCTAAATTATCCAACAGCTTCTCATCTCACAATAAAAGCCAAGCATTCCAATGGTGGACAAGATCCTATATGATTTTGCTCCACAATTATTTCTCTCACCTTTTCTCCTATAATACTCCCCCTGAAACCATTCCCAGCTAGTGTTTTCCTGCCATTTCCTGAGTAGAGTAAGTACATCCAACAGGTTGTTGAAATTTGATCTTGTTAGAGTCTGGAAAGCTTCCCCTCTCACTTCAGGTTTTTGCTGAAAAAACACTTTCACAGTGAAGCTTCCCCTGACTTTTTTTTTTTTTTTTTTTAATAGTGCTTTACCCTCACCACCTCATCTGACTCCCTTTATCTGCCTTTTTAAACTTATTTTCCTCAATGGCATTTTTCATCATCAGGCATAGTACATATTTCACTTGTCTAGTCTGGTTTTTGTTTGCATGACTCAACTTAAATTAAACTATGTGGCATTATTTTTGTTGGCCCAGCAGCTAGATTATTGCCTAGCATATGACTCCAAATATATAATTGTTGAATGAGAATGAGAATAGAGTGGACAAATGAGAAATAAAATATTTTAATTTTTGTACAATTTGTTCTTAATAGTTACCAGTGATTGTCTCTTTCTTTTCATTAAATATTCTGCTTAACATTTCATTTATAAATATGCTAGCTTTTAAATCAGTAATATCTGTATTCAACATTCCTCCCTTTATAAAAGTAAAGATATTTGATATTTGTTCCAGCTCCTCTTCAATTCTGCGTGTTTTCTCAAGGACAATTGATATCATGTTTCTCTCGTCAAGCAATTCTAATATACTATGGTAAAATTCTTTTAAATATAAAGATTCAAAATCATCTGTAGCAGCTGGGAAATAATTTTTCCAAATTCTTTATCCATGTTCGTTCTACAATTTCCACTTTGAAAACCTTATGCTTAATAGAGAAAGCATAATGAAATAAGATTTAGATAACACTACTGTTTTTTTTGATTCATTAAATCACCTAGCCCAGCAGTAAGCCGAGGGAAAATATGAACTTATTTTGATATTTCCAATAATTGAGATATTAAAAAGATATTAACTTAATCTCTGTTCATTTTGATACATGGATGTGTGACATTTTAAAAATTACTCTGTTTTCTCCACTCAGTTTATATTGGATTGTTTAAAGGACTATTTTTCTCCTTATTGGAATATTCTATAATTGTAGCTTTCCTCACATGATGCTACAACTTATAATTTCTCACTCTGTGGTACAAGTTATCTTTTATTTAAATGGTGAAGTCTGCTTTCCCATAGTCAAAGATAGTATATCCAGTGAACATTTTCATCACTGATAATACAAGACAGTCATTTCTATGTCATCAACTCCTATCAATTTATCCTTGTTAGTCAAAATGAAGTGCCCAATAGAGGTTCTCTGGTCTAACCTTCAGAGATTAAATTATCGCAAAGATTATTATAAAAATTACTCAGATACTGTCTTTTTCATAATAGGTCTTTTAGTGCGTTCCCCTAATTACTCTGTCTTGGCTCTATGTCAATTTTTAATCCGTTTTAGGAAACACTCATTCACATTATTTTTTTTAAATCTGCTGGGCCATTAGTCATTTATTTTTTATAGTAAATATTCTATTATTCCACTTTTATTGGATTCACTCAATTTTTATTAATATTCTTTTATAATGATTTTTATGACGTTCTATGCAAGGATAGAGGTTTCTTTTTTCTTTTTTTCTATTTGATGCCTTTCCTCCATTTTCTATTCTTTCCAGATAAATTAGACATTTGCTGCCATATCTCAGTCAAAACCCCCGTCCTGCAAGTTTCTGGTGATATTTAGGAAACTACATATTTTCTTTATGTTACAATTTCAAAATCATATCATCCCCTTTCTCTGTCTCTCTCTCTCTCTTTCACCAGGATCAATGATATCCTTTCCTACTATTTAAGTATTAAGTATTTACCCTTTCAACCTCATTTTCCTCATCTGTACAGAGGAATGATAACATTGACCTCAAAATACATTTGTGAAAATTGAATGAAATAACAGAGCAAGTGCCTAGCCTGATTCTGTCTGATGCATGATAGGCCCTCAGTGAGCATAGCTCTCTTCCCTGTGAAGCTGAGGCTGAGTAAGACCCCATCTCATGTAACAGAAGTGGTAGCATCATCATACATGCAGTAGAAGGCTGATCACTCCTTTTCTGTTCAGTTGATTTTCTCTGAAATTCTTTTTATAGGAAATGTGCAGTCATATGAATTTTTCTTTCATTTTCAGAATATAAAATAATAAGTCTAACTGGAGAGCCATTCAGAATACTGATGTAAGAAATTCAGATTCTGTGGGCCAGGAAACATTTTGAATAAATATTTAAGATCATTTGCAAAATTACACGAATGGTGATTTTATTCTCACCATTCACTGTGTCTTACTGAAATCTACTACATTTGAGTAAAATACACAAAATAATTTATATGATTTTTCTGAATAAATATCATGTAAAAATTCTGACATTTCCAAACCTTCACCCCTCAACATATACATAATATTGGCGGAACATGGTAAGATTTCTTGAGTAGAAGAATAAAGAAAACTTATGATTTCAGTCCCCGTAATATTTGAAAGATTAACCAATATATTCAAAATGTTGTTGAATATATTTTATTTTTTATTTTGCATTATCAAATACTAATGATAGCTTATATATGTTTTCTTATACAAAAATTAAACATTCTTAATTTTAGATGTTGGTTATTCTTACAGTTACAAAATTCCCTTAACATAGATGTGTGTGAAATGAAGATGACCCAATTTTTCACGGAAACTCAATACAATCTGTGTAAAGATTGGTTTTCACTTAAGAGTAGTTTTTAACTTGAATTAATCAGAAAATTGCTTGCCATCTTTTATTTCCTATGAAAATATAAATTATTTTGATTGAAACAGAGTATATTGATTGAAAGCTCAGTCAGTAGTTAACCATAGGAGTTAGTTTTAATAAGCAGTTTATTTCACTGGCCTTTCATTACTATCTGATGCATAAAAGCGAATGTGCGATTCATTCATTCACTCACTCAACAAACACCTAGAACATACAATATTATGTTCCATTTGATTTTCTTTGTAATATCAATGATCTGCCTGAATTTTTTTCTGTTATCAGTTTAAAATAACATTATGTGAGAACTCATCCAAACAGATCTTTAACAGGTTTTCCCCTACCCTTCCACAAAATTATTTTCAATTTGTTCTGTTATTTATGCGAGTTAAAAGAAATCCTTAAAATGCTCGTATTTTGATATTGGCAATTCAGTTTCTATTTATATACTGGTCACATTTTGAATTGGCACCAATATTTCAAATCTTAATAACAATCAGACCACTTTAAATAGATCATTTTGTAGGTAGTGACAATTTGCTTTATTTATCCACAAGAGGGGCTTTGACACCTATTAGTTCAAGTGTGCTGATATATTTAAGGCCTCTTTCACTCCATTTAACTGCTGCATCTGACTGGAGCAAGAATGATGGCAAAGATCTTGACCTTGAAACACTGGTTGGATTAAAGGATTCAAGTGGATGATAGAAGCCGTGGCTGGGTTTAAGTGAGGGCCAAACAATGCCGGGATCAATGCCGCCGAGGGCAGGGGCTGAAGTGTGATGTGAGGTGGGTGAAAGGGAGCAGCAGTGACCAGATGCAGGGGGTGGCCCGCTAAGAAAGTAGGGTGGGCCGGGATGATGGCTGGAGTCAGAGGTGAAAATGCAAATGGGGTAAAGTGTGGCTGGGAGAGGGGATGCAGATGAGCTATGGGGAGGGGACTGCCATGGGAATTTAAGGAAGCAGAAACAGCAAAATGCTGCAGGAACGTGTGGTGGATGGTGGTGATAGAAGTGTGCTGGTGAACTGGGACCGTCTGGATGGCCGAGGCCGGGGCGAAGGCAGTGGGCCCGGAAGCAGGCAACACTCGAAGATGCTTCGATAGGAGCTGTTTCTGCACGTGCTGCTGGGCTTGCAGCTGTAGGAGCTTGTATTTATCTATTTCTTCAGGAGAAAAAGTGATTGGCTGTTGGATTAAAGGGGGCGAGCTAGATTTATGACACGCTTCTGGTTCATCTTCTACTTTGTCATGCTTCTGCATAGTTCTGTCACAGTAAGAGTTTACAGCCCCCTGTACATGATTCACATGCACGCTTCCATCCTGCAAGTCGAGATTTATTGGGTCCTCTTTGGTCTCTGTTGAATCGGTAACACCAGTATATCTATTAGACGGAAAAGCACCAGGGACATCGTTCGGTACCGGGCCACGGCTTTGAATGATATGTTGGACTTCGCCAATTGAAGGTTTTACTTGTTCTTTTGTCACTGGGTTCTTTTTCGTGTTTGGTGGCTGAGAATCTGCTACTGCATGAATCTTACCTTTAGAAAGGTGGTTACCACAATCAGGATCTACTAAAACGGCGAAATCATTTGTCTGTGGACTTTGGACGTTGGCATTCTCTGCAGTCCACTGAACGGCGCCGCCTGTACCCTTTCTTTTTTTGCTTGCGCTCTGTGTTTTGTCAGACAAAGGCAGTGCTGGTCCCTTACGGCCCAGTGGTGCGAACTGAATTGTGCACTGAATTTGTGAATGAGCCTCTGATTCGTTTTTATGATTCTTGGAAGAGACCTCAAAATTAGTCGATTGTTCCTGACACCTCTTGGCTTGGACTCTTTCTAAAAGGCTTTTGGCTGTCAGGGGGGCCCTCTCTCCTTCTGTCAACTCCGCGGCTTCTGCAGGGCTGCTGGAACAGGTCCTTAGACGGCAGCTCACATTCCCCGAGTTATGCTGCGTGGATTTTACTTTTCCCAGGTCACAAATGTGAGGGCTGTCCAAAGACTCCTGACTTCTCTCACTTTTATTTAAACAATACGTACTCTCTCTGGAGCAAGAGCCCAATCTGCCGAGCTGAGGTCCCTGGCAATTTGGTGGTTCTTCACTGTTCCCAGAACAGGACATCTGTGAGCTGGAGTCACAGTGGGTGAGTCTCCTGGATTTGGGCCCTGAAAACTGCTGCTGATTTTTGCCCGGTTTAGATCTTTCTCTGCAGCGGCCGTATCTGTGTTTTGAGTATTTTTCCTTCTTAAGGGATTCCCACAATCGGAAGTTCCTATCTCTCTGTATTTCAGATGGCAGGCAGGTGCTCTTTGCCATCTCCTCAGACAGGCAGAGGCAGCTGTGCTTTTGGTGTCTCCCATCGTGCCTTTCAACGGAGTTGCGTTCCCTTTTACAAAAGTAGAGCAAATTACCTCTGCCATTACCCCTGGACTTATGACCTGAACAAGTACTTCTCAAGCTGGATGTGCTGCCAGGGCATGTGTCTGAGGGGCTAGAAAGTCTATTCAGAGTCAATTTTGGAGAATTTCTCTTGTAAGTTTGGTTTCTACATCCAGAAGCCCTGCTGGTCATGCTGATGTGGTTACTGTTCAGAATTACTCTAAAGTCCTTCCCATGATCACTGCGACCCCTTACTGGGTAAGGACTAGAATTCCAAGTGAATTGATTTGCATCTTCAAAATCCGAATGAGGATCGCAAGGGATCAGTTTTGGTTTTTTAGTCCTAGAGATGTAGGGAGAAAAAGCAAGGCCCTCGTTTGCATCATTTAGAACCACCCTCTGGCAGCTTTGCCAATGGGTCCTTGAGGACGCCTTGAGTTCATTATCACTATTATTACTGTTTCCTACACAATTCCTTAGAGACATATCAAGGTAAGCAGGCACTTCAGGATTTTTCATTTCCAAATCGCTTGTATTACAATTATGTTGACTCATGTTTGGCTCAGAATCATTGTAGCCCAAATTACATTTTCTCTCGAAACTTTCCCAATCTGGATTAGCTATCATCATCTTTGGTTTCAGAGATTGATCATTTTCTTGGATCAATTCTTGTTGGTCTTTGATTAAACCTGAGACTTGGCTGTCTATTGTTGTCTTCACTTCCGAGGGCTCCTTAATCAGTTCTTTTTTTAGGTCTTCTGAATCGTGGTCACTCTTTGTGTTCCGAGAAAGCTTAAAATCAAAATACAATGGGTTGCATCCATAAGAGATGCAGGGCTCTGTTTTTGTAAAGAGCAAAAGTTCTGTAGGCCACTGGAGAGTGGTGTGGCCATCCTTACTTTGTACATGGAGAAAAGGCAATGGTTTAGACTTCACTTCATGGGGACATGCTTCCCTTACAAGCCTCTGTACATTTTTCCTAACTCTTTCTGTTTCCTCTAAAGATTCTTCTCTCTTCTCCATTCTGGAGCTGGGATCCAGATGAACTGTACTGTTTTGCTCACTTGGCTCCAGTGATGGAAACTCATCCAGATATTCAAATACCCTGGCATTGCTGTGCTTGTAAATGTTTGGTGGGCTGGAGGAAGCATTTGCTTGGCACGAGTGATTTATGCAGTTTTCTGAAGTGTTCTTCAATGTACTTCTAGTTTCTTTTTCTCTGCTGCAAGGAGGAAAATCCACATCTGAAAGATGAATATCAGATTTAGAGAATGAAGCATGAATGCCAATCGAATCTTCTAGTGTTTCATCAATAGGGTCATTTTTGCCTTGCAAGATTTGAGAGCTTATGGAGAAGGTATTGTGTAAGACGCTTTCCAGATGGCTTGGTGTGATGTTTATATTTTTTTCCTTAGTGGGATATGTATCCTCATTTGCAAACCTGCGGCACTTGCATTTCTCTGCAGTTTGTTTTGCTTTATAGATGGGTGACTTGTTACACTCATGGGTTTCTTCGGTGTTCTCAGTGAAAACTGACGCTGATGATTCTAATTTTAGATGCACTTTTTTGGAAAAAGAAAATGATACTCCTGTCCTGTGATTTGCATTGCTGAGATCCGAAGAGGTCTGTGGTATCCGATTTCTGAATAGATAATGTCGGTCCATTTGTAACTGGTGTCGATTTTGCATGGTGGACCGCTGTTTATCGGAAATGCTTCTGGGCAGATTCTTTCCTTTAAGGAGAAGAGCACTCTTCACGCACGATACCTTTCTGCCATTCTTAACTGGAAAGACTCCTTGCTGAAGTTGCTTTTCTATGGCTACCCTGGGAGCTTTGTATGCTGGTCCATTTCCAGAAACACTGTAAATACAATAAATATTTAAGTGATTAAGATGTTAGATTTGAAATCTTATCTATATGTGAACATTTCTTAGTGTGTATGATGAGTTATGCTATTTATGAACTAGGTCAATTGTAATATAACCATTTCGCTGTGTTTGTACAACTCAGTACGTCTATGTTTCATAGTGGCTATTTCTAAAATGCATCACTTAAATATGTTCTTTTGAGATCAGCAAGAAGCAATAGCAGGTGAGTATCTTATGCAAGTGCTGCAAAAGAAAACAAAGTGTTGCATTTATAGCCCAATATATGTCCTGCAGAACCTATCCGTAACATTCTTTAATAAAGAGTTTTTCAATCGGTGACTCCACGTTAAAGAAGAAATTAAATGAAATTAAAAGTCATTTCCAAGGTATAAAAATATATGCTTAATTTGCCTTTTTATATAAGCACTACCCGTTTATAATTTTTGTTGCCTCAGTTTTAAAATTCCTTCAAGTTTCCTTCCCTTCCCAACAATGTGGCAAGTTCTCTCTTCATGACTTGTCACTATTTTGACCAATTATAACAAATGCATAATAAAATAACACACATCTGCAAGCCATCTCCATATCTTCAATTATTTTGAAATTTTTCTTTTGCATCTTCCTCACAAAAATACTTTCTTTCTACCTTTTTTGCATGTATATGTTTGATCTTTTAACAGCTTTGTAAAGCTTATTCATTCTGCTGAGCTTAAATTAGTAATTCAATCAGAAAATTGGAAACAGCAGTACACATAGGAGATGAAACTCTTTAGATTAAAATGGTCTCTTTAATGTTCTACCTTAAAACCTCTACTACAAAACAAGGTCTTCTGGGAGGGTGAGCAACACAAATCACATCCTTTATCTGATCTTTTGCTTTGATTGGGCTTTCTTTTCATTTTCCTTTTCTTTTACCACATGCTTGGATATGTGCATTTGCTTTTTTCTAGTTTAGATTTTTATTTGATTTTGATTCAGCTATTTATTATCTGAGTATATAATACTGAAATAAATGATATCTTTTCCATATGTGGCTTCAATTCCAATGGAGATGTGTGTCTTCTGAGCATTTCTCTGAGACATTCTTTCTTGCTGCCTTCACTTATGACTATTTGGCCAATCAGCGTACAACTCTGGAATATATTCCGTTTGTCCACCAAATTGCATATACTTTGCTTCATCCTGTTTATGTGTTTAATATCGTAGAAAGATACTTAATTCACATCCTTTTACTTATTTTTGAAATGAATTCACTGGTGCACTTGTATGATTTTGCAATTTTTCTTTTCACATATATATTTATTATATTTCTAATCTATAATGTATTTATACTATATTTACTATCTAGGATATATTTTTGTTACATTTATATTTTATATAAAATGTGATATATACTTATATATATATATGATATATAAGTATTTTCCCAAGACCATAGTTACAGATAGATTTATTTGGGTCAATTTTTGCTGATACTCCTGGGCACTTTCAATTCAACTTCTTCAGTTCAGTTATATTTTCTTCTCTGATTTCTCTGATTATTTTTTTCCCTGTCTTGGCTTTTCATCCTGGAATTTATATGTTAAGTGTATTGGCTCTCCTGAATATAGTTTTTAGATCTTATTATTTATCTCAGCACTTCAAGTATCTTCAGTCTATTTCTCTCATTCAGAAAGAAGTCCTTGTTTTTAATTTCTATTTTATTGATTTAACTTTTTTTTTTTTACAATATCCAGTCTGTCATTTACTATGCCCAAATGGATTTTAATTTACAATAGCTTTAGCCACCATTCACTCTTTAATAATTTCAGATTGTTCCTTCTTCATAAACCAATAGCTGTAGCTTTAGAATTATAGCCTTCCTTTGAATCTCATGGAGAATAAATTTTAAAAATTTCCAGTAACTGTTTCATAATGAAAATTTTCTTTTTCCTCATCACATTAATCTTCTTTTTTAAACAATCATTTTAAAGATTCTCTTTATAGAAGGTGTTTAGGCATATTTAATATGAAGAATGGTAAGGAACACTCTAAGATAGGGCAGTTGTTATGATGAGTACTTGGTGTTACATGTAAGTGATGAATCACTAAATTCTTTTCCTGAAACCAATACTACACTATATGTTGACTAACTAGAATTTATGTTTTTATTATTATTTTTTAAAGATTTATTTATTTATTCATGAGAGACATAGAGAGAAAGAGACACAGCGACACAGGCAGAGGGAGAAACAGGCTCCATGCAGGGAGCCCGATGTGGGACTCGATCCCGGGTCTCCAGGATTATGCCCTGGGCTGAAGGCGGCGCTAAACCGCTGAGCCACCCAGGCTGCCCCAACTAACTAGAATTTAAATAAAAACTTTAAAAAAGAAAGAAAGGGAACAGCCTAAGATGGAGTATGGCTTACTGAATATTTCTTTCAAACATAAAGGAGAATAGAAAGCACAGAGATTAACTATAGTTATTGGTCTTTTAGAGTGCCTACAGTCTGGGCATAGAAGGATGAAGACCAGAGACATCTGCAGCTCTGGATTTTGCCTCAGTGCCAGAGAGACACTTCAGATTAAATAGGAGCTATATTTCTGTTAAGTAACCTTTTCTAGGAACATCAATTAATCTGATATAATTTGCATTTAGTAGAAATTATTTCAAAAGCCTGGTATATGGATATTATCATTCTGCTTCTCATGATTCCATTATGACTCAGATTTTTACTATTTTATATTATCGCTCACTATTTTTCCCTTAATAACATTTTTGCTTATTATCCTGGTGCTGTTTTGCATGTTTTCTTGCTTTGATTTATGTTAGTCTAAACATTATTTTCTGTATTGCTGTTTTATTTTACCATTTATCTCTCTAATGTGTAAGATTCTTTCTTTTATATTCTTTCAGATATTTGTAATCCTCTTTACTCTTATGGTTTCTGTATGTTTTGCTCTTGTCCTCAATTCTTGTTCTCACTCTATAATCCAATCTACATTTATGATTATATTTTTCACAAGTTTTAGCATTTTACCCTCATTATTAATCTTTTCTACCTCTAATGTTTATGCTTTAGACTCTTTATCTCATTGCTTTCTAAACTTTAAATACCCTTATCTTAAATCTAGTTTACTTTTTCTCTTTGGAAAATCCTAATTTTCTATCTTTGTGGTTTTTCAATTCTATTATCTTAATACAAGTTTATGCCTTTTAGCATAATTAAAGGTTTAACTTTTATGGTTATACCCTTATTTATGATTTTACTCCTTTCTTTAGAACTTTCTTCAGTTTCTTTTTGTGTTTTTTACCTAAGTATTTATTTATGATTTTTAAAAGTGATATACAGGTACCCCTTCACTCTTATTAATAGATTGTCCATTCTAATAGCTCTCCCAAAATTCTAATTCTTGGTGACTAAACATATGCACAATTTAATTATCTTCTGGGCAAAATATACTTTCTAAACAGGAAACAAGACATTTAAAACAACATAATTTCTTTAAATGATGCAATATGCTAATGCCCCACATTATCCAGCTCATATATAAGGAATTCCATATTTTCGGAGTCAATGATTGTATGATTTTTGAAATTTGGAAAAATGTTCATATACTTTAATTTACACATAGTAAAGCTTACAAACAGAATGACTCTCCATCTCCAACCTGAGGAACCAGGCTGGGTTGAATTACCCAAGAGATGGCCAAAGTTGAGTGCCCTTTATAAGATTTATTACAAGTTTTCTGCTATTCTTTTCTTCAGCAGTTCAATTTGAATATTTGTACAGCTAGGAAATTCTCTTCTCTTCTCCATAGGGTCATAGAAGAATTTTCTTGTTATCTTCATCATCCTACGTAGAAGCCTTTGTTGTGAGAATAATGGACGGAGAAAGGTGGTTCAGGAGAGGGGTAGTAATACAGATGATTTTTTTCTTTTTAATTTTATTCTTTACTTTCATTTTTCAATTCAGCTGCCAACATGAAAATATTAAATAATTCTATTAAGTGACTTCCCTAGGCCATGAGGCTGCTTAAGCAAAGAGAATAATTGGCTGGAGGGCAGATGGCAGGTAGAAGAAAAGAGTGCAGTAATTTTCCTAATTCCAACTACTGTGTGTGGAAAGCTAGACACCTATTGTTTCCCTAACAATGCAAAAAATAAAAAATAAAAAAATGGAACCTAAAGAGCCTGTCTATTCTATAAAGGTATGTGCTTTAGTATGTGGGGTTTTTTTTCTTTCTTTTTTTTTTTTTTACTTAATATGATTTTCAGCTCAACCCCAATCTAATCAATTTTAATATGTTTTTAATTTGAAAGACACATCATGGGTAGCTTTGCAAACTCAGAACTTTTAAACAAAAGCATCATAACCATCACCACCATTACTTCTCCCAAAGGAAAATATGGAATGGGTAAGTAAAAATGCAGAAGTGTGACAACTTTCTACTAATAAAATAATCGAAGTTATGTTTATTAAGGCTACTCAGATTTTTTGTTGTTTGGCCTTAAAGGACCTACCTGAAGATTGTCTCCCTACAATAAGGTTTGCCCTTTTTTGCAATCTTACAATAATACCGTAAGTCATCCAATAATTAACATATTCCTCAGATTTTTTTCCTTCATGCTACCATAATTTTCATTAGATTTTCCTTCTGAGTTCTGTTTCACAAGGACTGTCTGAGATCTTATTGACAGTGTGTTTGAATAACATGAGATCCTCATTGTGTTGGCAGGTAGAAAGTTCAGTACCAGTTTCATGTCCTGATTCTTTGATCGCAGAGGACCTCAGAGCATACCTTTTTATGTTAACCTCACTTCTGGACAGATATTTTTTCAACTTTATTTTTCTTTTATATTACATTTCTCTCTTATTTTTAATATGATTATCTTTTATGTATTTTGATAAATTAATTAAATTGTTCTAAGAGAGTGGCACAAATACATGAATATAATTTAACTCATCAGTTGATCCTTAAAGTAAATATTTTCTTAGAATCAAATCTGAGGTCTAATATTTTATGATGCTCAATAATTCAAGTCATTCATTCCCAAACTTATGCATATTGTTTTTCATTTCAACAACAGGGGTTTAAATTGTGGCACAGAGCTATAAATTTCACAATTGGCCAGGTTCCTGTCAACTGCATTAATTAGCTACATTAGATGTTCTACATTATGATTCATATGAACACAAATCACAACCTGAAAATTTAATTGAGTTCCAGGTAACAATCTCCTCACTTTGAAACATTCAGCAGTTCCAAGCTTACGTAAAACAGTTATTTTTCAGCTACAAGAATATATTAGTATAACATGTGTTTTAATTATCAATTTAAATGACATGCTGTGGTAAATTTAACTGCATTAATTACATCTTTTGTCATCCGGACAATGGTAGTGCTATTTATTTGAGATTCAGGTGTGTACAGGGAAATGTAGATTTATTTCCTCCCCCAAAAGATGCACTCTTACATATGGTTTTTAAAATTATTATTATAAAACTTAAAATTATTACTGAAGAACTATATGGTACCATTTAAATCAACTGGACAGAATAAGTGCTAGCTTATTAGAATCTTTATTTAATTAAAGAGCACATAAAATTAACAATATTGGGAAACAAAAAATTTAGATACCAAAGTAGCTAATTTATGAGCTTTTAACTACTAAAACATTTCCCCTTAAACATATCTTTTGATAAATCATAATTTGTTTACATTGTAACAGTGAATCAAGTAAATTCATCTTAGACATTTCCCCAATGATTGAAAACAGTTTTGAACGATCCAAGAAACCTCTAATTCTTACCATTCAGATTGTTGTCTTAATTCAGCCAGCTGGTGAAGCCGTTTAAGAGCTTTTTCTTGTTTCTTCTCATCTTTCCATGA
Source organism: Vulpes lagopus (assembly GCF_018345385.1). NCBI lineage: Eukaryota > Metazoa > Chordata > Mammalia > Carnivora > Canidae > Vulpes > Vulpes lagopus. Next base: position 14,931,361 of record NC_054836.1, on the reverse strand, counting down.
CTTCGAAGCTACGTTTCGAGCAAATTCTCGTTGCTTTAATTCCTTCAGTCTCTATGGACAGAAAAGAAAAACAGAAAGGGTATATAAATAAGCAATAATTTTTCCATCCATGAGGCTCTTTATTAAACTTTGTCCTGGGTACAGAGGTGATTTTCTGGATAGAGTAAAAAGTGCCTTTTCCATCAATGTTATTCTCCTCTTTAAGATACATTTAGTTGGCAAATGGCTTATTTATCAAAGCTTGTCACAATCACCATAGAAATGTGTGGCCAAGTTGGACCCCAGTTCTTGTTGGAACCACCCTAGCTACATATCTGCAATCATTTAGGTGCCCGTGAAATATAAGTGGAAAAATATGAAGGGGTATGAAGGGAGAGGAGGTTACAGGGTGAACTTTCCTCTCACCACTGCCCCTGGTCCTCTCATTTGTAAAATACACTTACTCTTATTCATGAAAATTGATGCTATTAAATACACTTGATGAAATGAGCTTGTTTCATTTAAGAGCATCTGTTAATGTGAAAGATTTAGTTCAAAGCTCTAAATGTGATCCTTAACTAATTTTTTCCTGGTGGAGTTATTTATCCAATGCAGATTTCTATATTGTATCCAGAAGATAAAAATGGGTCAGGGACATAAGCTCAAGATAGATGCTTGGCCTTGCTTGATTTAAATTAACCTACCACTTCTTTTAATTAATGCTTTCTCTAAAACAATTGGCTTACATGGAAATTGGATGTTACTCATTACCTGTTTGGATTTCCACCTCAGAACTGTCCACTAAGCACACCTAATGACATTGAACAAATTGAGAAACAACTACAATCAAATGAGCATCTTGAAGTTTGGTGCTTAATCCTGAATTGAGAAGATATTTGAACATTAGCCTCTCTTAACCAATACAAAATGATTTTAAACTGTCTGAAATCTATACTCATTTATTTTCATTTTCCAAATCAGGGATAGGCGATATTTCCCAGGAATGGCAAAAACCACATAGCTCTCAAGTGAGGTAATAATGCTGTACTGGACTGTGGCCCACCATAAAGCTAGAGCCCCAATTTTAATGATCATTAGCTTTTTCCTGAAAGAGGACATGCTTATGGGAAATGGTGGCCAGATAACCACATCTTGGCTAAGTATCTAAAGAAGGAGGCAAGACGAACTTTTCAAAGAGAGAATATTCTAAGCACAAAGAACAAAGGGTGCCTAGTGGCTTAGTTGGTTAAGTGTCCAACTCTTGGTTTCAGCTCAGGTCAGGAAATCAAGGTAATGAGATGGAGCCCTGCATTGCACTCTGCTTGAGTCTGCTCTTTGTCCCTCTCCCTCTGCCCCTCCCTCCAGCTCTCAATAAATAAATTTAAAAAAGAGAGAGAGAGAGATTCATAGAACTATCAATAGCTACAGGGGGAATAGTGGAGTCAATCTGAATTCAATTTTTGACAAGTGCTTCAGAAGCTTTTAAATAACAGAAAATTTCAAGAAATAAAATGATGGCCCATGTGTTAAAAAAGATCAACAGTTCTCTAGAGCTGATAAATGCAGAATGTCTAAGTGTTAAGAGAGCCTTGGCCAGAAGGGAGAAAGGCTTTTAAAATCTCCATTCTTACTTATCCTCCTACTCACACTTCCTCAGACTCCATATAATAATAATCTAGTTTTTGAAGTGAAAGCTTGCCTTGTAAGCAAAGACCTTTTGGAAATTGTTCTACACAATTTAAGAGCCCACATAAATACTCTATATTTATTTAATGTTTGATATTACTTGTATGTAAAACCTAAATAGCCTAGGAGATGAAATTTATTAATTTACTCATAACTGACACTTGACTGGAAACTTCTTTGAAACTTGCAGGTACACCTCTTATTTCTTCCATTAGTGTCCCAGATTCTAAGACTGTACTTCTATCTCTGAGTTATAGAAATGATTGAGAATTCTGTCTTATTCATCCAACAACAAATACTGTCAACTACTACCATATAATAGGGACATAAAATTGTCAAATCAATAATTTTCCCTTCAAGGGAGACAGATGGGTGAATAGATATTTTTATAAGCTAGTGTTTAGTTTCTTAATAGCGGTAGACACAAGATGCTTTCGAAGCATACAGGAAAAGTTAAGACAGACTGGGGAGGTTGAGATTTGTTGTGTTAAGGAAGTCAGTAAAGTTAAAATGCATTTAAGGAACACAGAAAACTGGAAGAGATTTTGTTTAAAGACATCTAGCCACAGATTTGGCTTAATAAATGCTTAATGCTGAAGGCTGCACAGCAACAAACTCCACAGATCTACAGAGGGATCCCCTCAAATTTTCAGTGTACTGAATTGCAGTGAGAAAATTACTCAAATCCAAGAAAAGGGCCACCTGAAAGAATTAATGGCAGCAATACCTAGCATTCATATAGGTTAAGGAATAGTGCCTGTTCTCACCAACAAAACTGGAAAAACTCATGCGACATTGAGTTTAGAATTCAAGGAAATCTTGGGGCATCTGAGTGACTCAGTCAAGTGTCCAACTCTTGATCTCAGATCAGGTCTTGATCTCAGGGTCATAAGCACAAGGCCTACATTGCACTCCACACCAGTCATGAAGCCTACTTAAAAAAAAAAAAAATCAGGGAAATCTTGCTTCAGTAGAGAATAATTTTCTGTGGATTGAGCACTAATTTAGATTTGCCTAGCAAATTATAAAAGCAAGAAATACAAGTATGCACCTGACTGCAATAACTTAAATGCATTTCAGAATCAAATTTAAACAAACTTATAAGAATACAAAAATATTCATCAAAAACAAAGAAAATTAATAACATAAACATCCAATCAAAGATTACTAAGCATGCAATGATTATCAAGAAAGTACAGCCTAAAATGAAGAAAATAATAAAGACCAATACAGAACTGAACAGATGCTAGAATTGGCAGAAGAGTGCACTAGGACAGTTTTAACTGTGTCCTATGTGTTCAAAAAGTAGATAAAAGATGGTGATCAACTGAACCATTGTGCAATTGGAATCTCTGAAGAAGGGAGAGGGAATATTTGCAAATGTAATGGTGAAAATTATCCAAATTTCCTGAAGACTAAAAACCCACAAATCTTCCCCAAATCTCAAGTGCAAGAAACTATACCAACACTTGTTGTTATCAAATTTTTTAAAACCAAATAAATAAAAAGGTGTAATTTTCGAAAACATCTAAAGAGAAGTGACATATTCCTATACAGAACAAAGAGGAGGATGGAAAAGAATTCTTACTGGAAACAATATAAATGAGAAACAATACAATGGAGCAACATATTTAAATTGCTTGAAGAAAATTAAAAACTCAAAATAAAATTTTATGTTTAGTGAAAATATCTCTTTAAAAAAGTTTTCTAAAAAAAAAGTTTTCTTTATTTTCCTTTAGAGAGAGAGAAAGAGAGAACACATAAGCAGGGGGAGGAGCAGAGAGAGAGGGACAGAGCCTCAAGCAGACTCTGTGCTGAGCAGGGATCCCAACATGGGGCTCAGTCTCATGACCCTGAGATCATAACCTGAACTGAAACTAAGAGTCTGACACTTAGCCAACTGAGTCATCCAGGTGCCCCACAAATATTTTTTTTTTAAAGAAGATGAAATAAAGATATTTTAAGACAAGAAAAACTAGAAGAATTTAGGAGCACACAAAAAGAATATGTTAAAGAATATCAATGGGCAAAAGGAAAATAATACCACATAGAAATGCATGTCTACACAAAAGAATAAATGCTAGAAATAGTGACTACAGGATAAATAAGACATATTTCTTAATATTTGAATGTATTTAGATAATTTAAGCAAAAATAATAACTATGTTTCCGAGAATTTCTAACAAATTTATAATTAAAATGTTTGACAACAACAGCATAAAATCTGAGAAGGCAGAAATAACAAATATGTTGAAAGGTCTTATTCAGTACATGAAATGGTAGAGTAACAAGTGAAGGCAGACCGTGATAAGTAAAGAAGTGCACAATATGTTCTATCGCAACCATTAGTATAATAAAACAAAGAGTTTTAGCCAATAGGATAACAAAGAAGATAAAAGGAAATCATTATGTTTACTTGATCCAAAAGAAGGCAGAAAAAAAGTATCAAGAAAGGCAAAATAGATGGGACAGTTATAAAACAAATAGCAAATGTAATGGTTTAGCAAACAATTAAGATATAAATATATCACTAATCAAATTAAATGTAAATGGTTAAACACTGAAATGAAAAGTTAGTATCAGTTTGGATTAAAAAGTAAGCCCCAACTATACGTTGACCACAAAAACAAATTTTAAAATACAGATACAACAGGTTAAAAGAATAGTAAAAGATACACTATGTCAACACTAGTGCAAAAAAAAGCTGAAGAGACTCAATCACTATCAAGCAGAGTATATTTTAGAGCAGATATATTACTAGGAATAAAAGGGTTATTTCATAATGATATGGAGTAAATAAATCACAATGACAAAATAAACTTAAATGTCTCTATGCCTAATAACAAAGCTTCAAAATACACAAAGCAAAAATGGATAAAACTGCAAGGCGAAAAAGTTAAATCCACAATTATATTAGTTGTTTTCAATGACCTTCTACAATACAACAGGATGCTAATCGCAAATACTATACATCTGGAATAGGTTACACTAAGGGGATCATGCCTATTATAAGAGACTCCTCCAACAGTTGATTTGTCTAATGAAAAGAGAACTGGACAGATAAGGAAAACTTCCAAGAATCTAGGGAGCATATTTTGTCAACCTCATATTTTAGCTTGAGTTTTCCCAAGTTTCTACTTTTCTCCTCCTGTTCTGATAAAAATCCAATTATTTAAACAATGGCATGGATTATAATGGCCCGTAATCTACCTCTGTTTAAACAGAAAACAAACCAATTGGAAAAAAAAAAAAAAAAGTTCTTTGAGGGTATAGAGTAGATCTGTTCTTATTGAGAACAGCACAAGACAAACACATTTCAGAAAAAAAAAAAAAAATGCTACCTCACACAATTACAAAGAACTGTAGAAAGTCCAGTAATCATTGCTTATCAGCAGGGACTCAGGGTGAATAGGTTAGAGCAGGTGAAGTTGAGCCTCACTGGGATGGGGAGTAAGGAAGACAGAGAATAGCACCTAAAATCCCTATCATTAGGCAATAAAACAGTGTCTGTCTGATGTCTAGAGGTGTTGGATAGTAGACAACACAGTGTAGGAGTTAAGAGAAAGATTGTGAAATCAGTCAGACCTGAATTTGTATATTGTCTCTGTCATTCACTAGCTTTGGGTATCTAAGGTTACTTATTCCCTAACTTCAGTTTACACATTTGTAACTTGGCAAACTATCACTATTTACCATGTAGAGTTCTTGGAATTATTATTTGAGTTGATAAAGGTAAAACACTGAGCACAGCACCTGATATATAGCAAATGCTCAATGAGTATGTAATATTATTACTTTTAGAGGTAAGCAATGGTCAGATTTTATGGATCTTGGGACACCTGGGTGTCTCAGCAGTTGAGTGTCTGCCTTTGGCTCAGGGTGTGGTCCTGGAGTCTCAGAATCAAGTCCCACATCAGGCTCCCTGCATGGAGCTTTCTTCTCCCTCTGCCTATGTCTCTGCCTCTCTTTCTCTATGTCTCTCATGAATAAATAAATACAATGTTTTAAAAAAAAAAAGATTTTATGGATCTTTGGGAAGCAGCAAAAATAGAAGTCCTTGATTTACCTGGCAATGGGGGAACCATTAAAAACACTTGGTTGATTTTCTTACTGAAAACAGAGTATTTGAGTTGTTTTCATTTGGATTTTACAAAACTGGTAGGTGTTATCTTTTCTAAAAGGGATCTTTGGGAAGCAGCATAAATGAAGAGCCCTTGACTTACTTGGCAATGGAGAGCCATTAAAAACACTTGATATTCTTACTGAAAGCAGAGTGTTTGAGTGGTTTGCATGGGGACTTCACAGAACTGGTAGGTGTAGTCTTTTCTAAAGGAGAAGATAGGAGAAGGAAGCATACTGGGTATGTTCCTCACCCTTGTCTTGACCAATTTGTAATATTTAATTGAAACATGTAATTTCTGTAAACAGAAATGCACCATCATTTTCACTACTGAAGAAAATTATAAATTTTAGATTCAATTATGATTTTTTGGCAGACTCTTTTTTGATGAATCTTATTTGCTCTTGGGTATTACTACTATCTAAAATGGACCTCGATCAGGAAAGAGGGTAAAAGTGTTTCCTAGAAAGAAATGGAGACATCTAGTTCACATCCTTGTATTTTGTAAAGGAATTTAAGAGAGAAATTGCAGAACAGATGGTCTTCCTGGTCCTGAAGAGAGGCTACCTGCCATCGTCTTTGCCCAGATCAAAAGCAATTTAATAAAAGGGCAGATGCAGGGGTCAAGTTAAAGGAAGTAAAGCAGTCCTCACATATCTTCTCTAGTTTCACAAGGCATTTCATTTGCTCTCAACAAAAAGTAACATAAGGCTTATGGAGATTTATTTGCTAAAACACAATTATGAAATATTTGGAATTTAATTTTTTTCTCAGCTTCATTTTAAGAGCACAAACTAACCAATCTTTATCTCCCTACCTGCCAACATGAATGCTTGGCACACGCATTGCAAGTGGAATTCAGCCGTGAATAAATTAATGAAAAGGCAAATTGATCAGGTCAGTGAGTCTCTATGTGCTTTGAATGGTAATATCCCCAATATTATTGTCTATCAGTCAGACCATGCATGTGAGCATCTGCCCACTCTGGAAACCACGCCCCATTCACCTTTGCTGGAGCAGAACAGCACGTGTGAAACAGATTTACTCAAGTGTATCCACGTTTTTCCTCCCTTAAACAGAACAATTCCTTCCATTCCTGCACTTCCATCCACAGATCCCAGAGTACTTTGCTGGCATTAATGTTTTTCTTCACAGAGGAGCAAAGCCCCAGTGCAAAAGGTCAAAATTATTAACCTCAGTTTAGAGACGAAGAAACAAACATAGAAGGTTAAATGGCATGATCCACTCCAAAGCAGACACCAAGAAAAGAACTGTGACTGGAAAACAGGATGTCTGACCTTCATAAAAGCAAGGGGAAGTTAGAAGAGTTTATGTAAAATTTTAGACATTTATAATAGTTTCATTTTATGAAATGAAAAGTCTATCCAGTTCTGAGATATTGTTCATTGTTTGGAAATGTTTTTATCAAAATGATCTGGGAGACACTTATAATTAACAATAATCTAGGAGAGGGCAAAAAAATTAAAATAAAATAGGAGAGGGCATAATTTGAACAAAAATATGATCAAGATGCAAGAATTAAATTATATAAAAAGTCATTATTTCTCAGAAGACTTCTACATGTTGAAATGGAACTTTTTTGCATGTCATTTTTTATGTGATCTGGTAGCCATATAAACACAGTGAGATGAACTAAAATATCCTAAGGTCTCCCATCTTCTCAGAAGATACAGTTTGGGCTACTCACCAGGAAGAGTTCCCTGCTGTGTTCTGGAATGAATGCACCTGAGCATATTCCCTCTGGTAGAATTTACTCCTCCAAGAACCACAAGTGAGCAAATAATAGGTGAGAAGAAATGAACTTGGGGCAGATATTCAGCCTCCATCCATTTCTTCATAAATGTTAAGTTAAATACTTTATAACTGCTTCTGGAGGATTCTTCATATTCTTGCTGTAATAGGAATTGCCAGACTCTAAACCTAATTGCTGATGGCCAGCCCACTGTGCTTTGACAATTAGGATCCAGAGACTCCTTGTTGGAGTCATTTCTGGACTCTGACACTGGATAAGTGTAATATTCAGGAGAGATATGGCCAGGTCTGAAGACATCATTTTCCAAGTGTAAGTTTGGGGATGTCTGTAGATACTAAAATAACCTGAAAATGTTGGTTCATATAAAAGACAATATTTAATAATCCAAAATAACCTGAGATAACCTCCATGGCTTAAGGAGAGAATATACTAAGATGTGCAAGGTGTATGCCCCTGACAAGTCACCATGCCATCCCCCTCCAATGCCCAGGATCCCCTGAGAAGTCTTCAAACAGCAAATAGATAGCTCTTGTGTTTCCATTCTTTCCGGGAAGTTCCTTCCATCCTCTAGCTATTATAGTCAAGATCCAAGTCAGTTGTGATACAAGGCATGCACATTTATTGGATTTTTAATGGTAGGTTTATTTATTTTCCGTACCATGGCATAAAGTTTTTAGTACTTTTGCGAGCCATGTTATATCAGGCAAGAATATAGCCAATAAGACAGCAACATCAATATCTCTGGTGATTGTTGTGAAATGATTAGCAGCATTATAAAGAAATTACTTTGGTTATGAGTGAATGGAAATTGCTTTTAAAACTGGCTTAGTAGTAAAATTCAAAGAGCTTTTAATCCCACCCTTCACCATGTTCACAGCATGATAAGAAAACATCTACCATATTAGAATACTATTAACTCCCATTAAGTGTCTGCAGAACGTATGTCTAGGTTTTGAGAAATCCAGCATTTCTGAAATGAACAAATAGAAATTCATTAATTAGAGGTAATGACTTGTGTAAACATCTGATTAGATTTATATTTAGTTAATAAAACTTCAAAAAATAATTATGCATTCTGTCACCGTCTAAACCATGGTGAATAAATACAAGAATGTAGATCAAAAAAATACACACTTTTCCTCATCTAACAGGGTCTTAAAACTTCAACTATCTCCTTAGAGAAAAAGTAGAGTGGGTCAGATGCTTCAAACATTTTTTATAGTCTAGTATGTAAATTATTTATAATTTATCTTTAAAATGTGTTGTTCATGCTAAAAAAAAATGTTCAAGTTTACAAATCCTTGTCTTTTAGAAACACTTCCAAGGGTCAAAATGTAGAGTTAGAAAGGGTCTCAAAGGGTTAATGTGATAAGGTATCAAATGGGTTAAGTATGTTTTTGGTAGGTTCATTTCTATCTCTGGCATTCCTAGTCCCATATCAAGGCCTTAAGGGACTATTTCATCTGTTAAAGATCAAAAGAATTAATCACACCCTTTATGGAAAAGTGTTAGGAAATAAATGATTTGCACTGAAGCCCTAAGAGTCTAAAAAGGAAATCCTACAAGAATCCCACGGCAAACCTCTGCCCTCCTGCAGATTGTGCAGTCGCTGTCGCGATATCATCTTTATTAGCAAGTTGTTATCTGCTCTGTAACATTATTTCCCTATTATACACCTCCTTCATGGTCACCTGCTCCCTGCTCGGTTCCTAAAGAAAACGTGACCTGGTGCACTCTGATCCAGCTATCCCACTGCTTTCTCAAGGGCAACTCCTCATATTGTGGCATCTTGTACCACCTCACATTATATTGATTTTTAAGAGCTCTTTCAATTTCTACTTCACCCTCACTCTTTCATACCTGAGTTTAGGGTCAGTGACACCTGCTGAGAATATTGCAGGCAGAATTATTTAATCTGAACATACAGCAAATGGAGACTGTCTTAGTACAGGGAAAGTGTTTTTGAGGTTTCTTCAATTTCCTAACCAAATGCCATTTTCAAATTGAACTGTCTTTGAGAAGAAACTATTAAAATAGAGACAGAAAGAAATGATACATTAATGAAATTAGAATCTGGTGTAAAATTGAATTTTGGATCGGGTTACTCTTACACAGTAAATAGAGATGATATTTTAAAGCTAAAGATACCAGTGTTCAGTTGGGCTGTGTGTATCAGACACTTAGCTGCAGTGGCCTAATGCAATGAGGTTAATTTTACTCTAATCCAAGAATTTATGCTTAAGCATATAGCACAGTCCTTACGCCTTCTCTAGAAAGGCCCCAGCGCAATCCCCTCTCAGTTTTGAGTTTCTTCCAACTTAGACACGTGGCTTTATCATCCTGGCTGCCACACACCCAAGAAATATCAGACATCGAAACTGTACTCCAGGTAGAAAGGAAGAAGAGTCAAGGGCAAAAGGTGACTCTGTGCTTTTTTAAGTCCCATAAACAACAGCTTTTTGGAAGCTGCACCAACTAGACTTCACTTGTATATCATTTTCTAGAAGGATATCACATGATATTAGCATTTAAGTAAGGAGTATGGTGAATGAATCCAGGTTTTTAGCTAAGCATATGGCCCCCTCCCCCTCGAATAAATCCAACCTCTGTTAGTAAGGCGAGAAGGTGGAAGGGATGTTGACTAGGTAAACACAGTGTCCCTTTTACTAAATTTGCTAAATGTTGACAAAATGCATGGCTGTAGTTAGTGTTCAACCAGTGCACTGCTTTTTTCAGATATCAAATTCCTCTCTACAAGCTCTAAGCCACTGGGCTGCGAAACAGGATATGGAGAAGTTTCCAGATCTCCTACTTTACATCCTCATAATAGCCTAAATTTAAAGTTACTAATTCTCTTAAAAGATTTGAAATTTATTTATTACTTTAGTGTATTGCGTTAGAAGCAGAGGTCAGTGAACTAAGGCCCCTGGGTCAAGCAAATATGGCTCTCTGCCTGTTTCTGTAAATAAAGTGATATTAAAACACAGCCATGCCCCTTTGTTTACATCTCATCACTGGCTAATTTTGAGCTAAAATGACAGACTTAAGTTTTTGCAACAGAGGCCATGTGACTTGCAAAGTCAAAAATATTTCTGACCCTTTCCAGAAAGTTTGCCATCCCCAGCAAGAGAAACAGCCCTGTTCCTGTCAGTTCCAGATAAGGAAAGTGGTTGGTTCCATATTTACACAACACATGGGATGTTCTAACAGAGAGAAAGTATGAAGATCCAGTGAAAACAGTGAAGCAGGTAGTAGTGAGAGAAAGACATAATAGTATTTGGAGAAAAAATACCAGTTATATTTAATGGATAATAATAAATTTGTAACTCTGAATGTGAAATTACCAGTGCTCTGGGGATAACTTTTAGTGTTCTTATAAAGATGTTGACTTAGCTTTAACATTCCCAGTTTTCTATGGGAAGTCTCGCTGAATCAAGCCTTTGTTAACAAATCAAGCCTTGAATATTCTCACTGAATAGGATCCCACAGAACCATTAAATGCATAGCTAATTTCTGAACTCAACAGATTGAATCATTTTTTATTTCCAGTGTTTCACTGATAATGCTCACAGAAAACATTAGGCAGATAAGAGATTCATGGGCTTTTCTATACTATGCCTATCTTTGCATGGAGGTACTGCTGAGGAAAGAAATAAGGAAAATGTAGATAGTTCAGTCAAGAGTGTCTGGATGTTCCAAGAATAAAGAGCATCATATTTGAATAATGCTAAAAAGACTTCTGGTTCTGGGGCAGGGGAGTTTTCCAAGTGAAACTGATAAGTAGCCTTTAAAATACTTTTATTCTGTTCCTGTTTTTCAAAACTGTAACTCCATTTATTAAATGCATTGTGGGAAACTCATAATAAATGCCACATTAGAAATTGCAGAAGGCTTGGGAAACTAAGGTTTTAGCTGAGAAAAAAAGAGATTATTATAGGTAAGACCATGCAAGCAGCTCCTTTAATTTGACTCTTGATTTATCTCCTTAAATAAACTAAATTTTTATTTATTTTTGAAGCAAAACTTATTTTCAAATTTTTCATTTCCTAGACTATGAAAACAAGTATTTCTATAAGTCTACTTTAGTTATTTTCTCAATAATTAGTGCCTCTCGCCTGCCTTCGGCTCAGGGCGTGATCCTGGAGTCCCGGGTTTGAGTCCCACATCGGGCTCCCTGCATGGAGCCTGCTTCTCCCTCTGCCTGTGTCTCTGCCTCTCTCTCTCTCTGTCTCTCTTTCTGTCTCTCTCATGAACAAATAAATAAAATCTTAAAAAAAATAATAATTAGTGCCTCTTTGACAAGCAAATACTTTGATTAGACATGTATTATTTTAAATTATTTTTATTTATTTATTTGAGAGAGAGAGAAAAAGTGTATACAAGTGGGGAGGGAGGGGATGGGAGAAGCAGAGCCCTGCTGACTCAGGGCTGAATCCTCATGAGCCTAAGGCAGACTCTTAACCAACTGAGCCACCTAGTCACCTCAGAAATATATTATTTTTAAAATCAAAATTATTTGAACAAAACTTTATCAACATCCATTGTTGCTACTACTGAAAAATAGCATTTCATATGTTCTTTCTATTAATGACTACAAATGTTTCTTGGAAAAATACTCCAGATGGGTATATTACCACTAAGATCAAATTTATAATTTAATTTGAAGTGATAAGACATTTAATAAATTAAACTTCCAAAACACTGAAAGATTTGCATTGTTTCAAAATTGGCCAGTCTCAGATATTTTAGTAAAGTATGACATTTAAGCAGAACATAAGCATAGGTGTCCATTTATGAAAATTTATAATAGTTGTGTAAAATTTAGCCAGTGGAAAAAAAAAAAAAAAATTTAGCCAGTGTTTAAATGACTTAAAATTTGATGAATGCTATTTATGATTTCATAAATATTATTACAACAAAGGAAATTTTTAGTTGTGTTTATGCTTTTTCTAGCACTGTATGCATTATTCATTGTGTATTTTATATCTTTAAATATATATATCATATAAAACTTTGAGGTTGAATGCAGGAGCACCAAGAAAGGCTGCTTAGATTTACTTTGACTTTTAAAAAGAAAATAATCTCATTCATAAAGAAACATAATGTAACCATCAAAGAGACCACAGTTTTTCCATTATCAAACTAACGAAGTCATAATGTTTTATAACACCCAGTAGCATTGCATATACAAGAAAACAGCACATCCATTCTCTCTCTGTGTGAGCTACAGACTGACGCAATCCCTTTGGAGGGTAATTTGGCAATAGCAATTACATTTCTATATGGACCATCCCCCTGACTCAGCAATTCTACCTAGAAATGCATCCCTCAGATATAATTACACATCTGAACAAAGGCTGTTCCTTGTAATATTGATGGAAGTATGTTTAGGGAAATTAAAAAAAAAAAAAAAGCTGTGTAATTCCTGAGTCCTTGCTCATAGCCACTGCTCAAATTGCCTGTGATAGCTTCTTCTTGGGAATGATACACAGTTTTAACCATGTCTATATGCTAGATTACTTTCTATTCCTTTTTATGTAAGTTTCTTTCTTACACTTGGTCCTGAAATTAGTCAAAATTTTAAAAGAATTTTTGAAAAAAAGAGAAGTCTACCTTATTACTTTTGTTGTTGTTGTTGTTGTTGTTACCTTTAAGAAATATTTGAGTAAAAAAAAGAATTCATCTGACTCGGGGCCTAAAGAATCAGGCCTTGAATTTTATTTTCTTAAGTCCAGAGTCACATAATCTTAATCAGAGCCAATTAATACCACAACCTTTTTTTTCTTTTCTAGAAGTTTTTCTAGAAGTTCTTTGACTTTTTCTTTTCTAGAAGTTTTTGACTTTTCTAGAAAATAAAATAAAATAAAGCACATCAGTTGAGATGAGGATGTTTTAAGGAACTAAAAATTAAAATTTACAACAGTGAGTTAAAGTGGAAATAAAAATTGCAGGAGTTAGGCAGAAGAAGAAGGTCAAGGCTAGGATTCTTGGCCTTGGTGAAAGTATCATGAGGTTCTATTTCCTTCCTTTGAAGTATCCAACTGGCTGTTACATTCAAACCTCCAAAAGATATAACAAAGATACAATTTTAATGGAATAATATATTTAATGTGATTATGCAATTAACTGAAACCTGTAATTCAAGTAAAAACCATCCACTTTGACATTTGAATTAGTTGTTAATGGGGGACAAACTATGCCTAGAGATGAACTCTGTTTGGATAATTCAGCTACAAAGCTATTTAATGATGCTGTTTATTACTCCTTATTTCATTTAACCTAGTTTTAATTGAATTCCCTAAATCTTATTAACCATGATAAGTCAAAATTTGGTCAAAAATATTAAATTTATGAAGAGTGGCAACTTCAGAAGGCCATACACTTCAATTTTCCTAAATAAAGTCACCTAACCATTAGCTGTTTCACAAGTACTAAAATGAACATAGAGATCATAAACAAGCACACATTGTTATGCTAGAAATAAATAGGTATGAAACCATGAATGAATCAGTTTCACATGAGTCTTCAAATAAATACAAGTGGGGTGAAAAATATCTCCTTTCAAAAATTAATACCAGAAATAATAAAAAATATAAATATATAAAATACTCTGCTGAAAACTGAAGCCTTATCAGCAGTCTTTATTTCCTTTGAGTTTAGATAATAAACTCATACTTATTATCATGATGAAAAATTGAAAACAATCCAGATGTTCAATTATAGAAAATTGGTAAATAAGTTACAATACAAACATTTGATAAAACACATGCCACCAAAAAGAAATCTACATCTAGAAGAACACTTAATTACCCTGAAGATGTAGATTGTGACAGATATACCATTTATCCAAAAATTACACACTCCTTCCTTCCTTCCTTGCTAACATTTTTTTTTTGAGATATCACGTGAGAATTCCTTGACCTCAGATGTACATGTGACTCTGGTATTTCATGGTCATAAATAAACTCCTACAATTTGGCCTTAAGAAACTCATAATGGGGGCGCCTGGGTGGCACTGCCTTCAACTCAGATTACGATCCCCTGGTTCTAGGTTTAAGCCCCATGTCGGGCTCCTTGCTTGGTGTGGATCCTGTTTCTCTCTCTCCCTCTGCTGCTCCCCCCTGCTTGTGCTCTCTCTAATAAATAAATCAAATCTGAAAAAAAAAAAAGAAAAGAAAAAAGAAACTCTTAACAGACTCAATTCTCATGTTCAAGTCAAGTTGCTTGGTGGCCACTATGCTCTTCTTTGCAACATCTTAATTTAAATACAATAATAAAGCAGGGCTGACATCAAAGTACTATGTACAAGACTCAGTGAAAAGTACAAATGCTTTTTTAAAAAGTCCAAGTGCTTTATTTATATTAATTCCTTTTATCTTCACAACAAATCTATGATACAAACGTTGTTATTATTCCCATTTTACAGATGAGGCAAAGACAGCTAGAGGCAGAACACTGGCAGCCAGAAAAGTTTAGAGTGTGGCTCTCACCAGCCAAAATATGGCCTATAATGCAAATATATCTTGCAAACTAATGGAGGGAAAAATTGGAAAAATTGTGTCCAGACTCTTAGCTATAAAGACAAGTATAGCTTTTATTTTTCTGTTCTCTGCAGTATAAAATTTGTTCTATAAGCCTGGAGTATATAGAGAATGAATCTGTCATATTCTCAGAGAAGACAATTCTAGCTCCATGATATGTTTTCAAAGAATTCCTAACACCTACAAAAAGGTAAACTTTTTCAGTGTTTGAACACAAGATAACTAAATATTAAGTGGACTCTGATCATAATAAGGTAATATATGCAAAACTGGACACTAATGAAACCTGATAAAGGAATCATCAAAAGCTACAGGAGTGATTTGTTTAATCATTGCTTCAAAAGTAGGTTACTATCTATTCAAAAGGCATTAAACTATTGTGTGGCATTAATAGATTTTTGATCAATGACTTGCTTTCTAGTACCCTCTTAAAACCAATAAATGTATAATTTAAGTGCAACCCAGGCAATAAATGCAAATAATGTAAAAAAAAAAATGCTCTGCTTTTTTTGAATTCCTAATTCTACACTTCTTTTCAGAACATTTTTCCCTTTATCTTCGGATATAGGAAAATGATACCGAGGCTAGATGAAGACCATGTCTTTTGCTGAATGCCATTCTGTAAGTCAGTAGCCAATAGGGACTTGGACTTCGACTGGAGGGCTATGCTTTAGAAAGCTATCAGCCGCCAAGTGCTCTTCAGCTCACCCCTATAGCTGAGTTTTTGCAGTTGGCAGTTTTTGCTGAAATATAGTCATTATAATATACTAAGAAACAAGTTTGAGGGCAATGACTTTAAAAAGACTGAATTTCAGTTCCTCTTTAGAATTTTTAGCTAACAAACATTGTCAGCTAACATAATTCTTTCATGTACATACACACACACACACACACACACACAGACACACACACACCTGCTCAAAAATATACCCTGTACTTTCATTTTTACAATGTTTGTAGTATAAAAGAAAAAATTGTACTGCACAGGCTAAACAAAAAGGAAGAATTTATTCAAGACTTTTGCAATAGGGAAGAAAAATTGAACACAACTCCATTGAAATAAGAAGGAAGGAAGATTTATCAGTGGCTGAGTTGAGGTAATGGAGAAGTACTGGAGGATATTTCGGGGCATTCCCTCAATGTCATTAGGCCATCTGTGTTTGCTCATTATCATTTCTTGAAGATAGGTTCCTACCATCCCACAGAAACAGGGTGATAGAAGGTCTGCATCTTTCAAAAAATACTTTCCAAAGGTATGCTCCCATGTCCTGAGAGAGATCTCTGGATTGTGAACAATTTACATCTCTAAGTGACAGAGAAAGAGTTTACAACTGCAAGTTTTCTAAAGTAAGTGTGGTAAGAGAAGGGCAATCAGGGCCCTATAGTCAAGAAGAAATCAGTCTAAATTTTATTCAAGCTGAAGGGAACATTAAGGCCATCTTGGTCAGGAGAGAGTTTGGAAAACGCATATAAAAAGAATTAAGAATATGCATTATCTTTATTTAATAACAAAGATAATTGACATTTTGGTGTTTGTCATTTCAAATGATTATGCATCACTTATTCATAAATATAAATTTTGTCATTCATGCAATCCCATAATCTTCCCTGCCCAGTTCTTACCAGAGCCACAGAACAAGTGAACTCAAGTGAAAAATCTGTCTACAATGATTACAACAAAATGACAATAAACTCACATGAATTATGAAATTTTTATAGGCCAGGCATTATGGTAAGCCCTGTACTTCCATAATCTGATTTACTTTTCCCTAAAAGCTTTCAAGTATTATTTGCACCCATATTCCACTTTTTTACATGAGGAGATTGAGCCTCAGAAATTCTGAGTAACTTACTTAGAATTATGTAACCAATGATCAGTTTTCTAGAATATATTTAGTTTTATAGAATTTATAGAATTTAGCTGCCTTGTTCCCGAGCCTTGCTGCTAACATCTATATTCTATTTTCTCTGATAGATTATGTACTTTGCAACTTTTCATTAACTCTCCTTTAGAATCATGACATTGCCATCTTCACAGGACCAAGACTTTTCAATTAAATCTCAAAAATTTTATTTTCTACTCCACATAAACTGTAGTTTATAAAACATACATCCATGAAAGCTTTGAAACATTCGTTTGGGATTTAGCATCTGAAATTTAGAATGTTTCTGTGCCAGCAACATAGAAACATCTGCTTTCTCCCTGGTTAACAAATGAGACCTCTGGAATGCAAATCAGCTTCAGAAAAAATTATTTTTTTACCAGGGTAAGATTACAATCCAGGAAGTGTCTTTGTTTTTTTCCACATGTATGTGTCATACTATAAAAACAGCCAATTGTGCTCTTTACTTTGGTCCAATTTAGTAATTCCCAATTCAGGGTCACCACAATCTAGGGGGTCTTAAGAGAAAACCTCAATGCTACCACATTCCTTGAAGGAAATTAGTTTGAATTCACTTTTAAATACATCTAATCCAGCCCTGGGAGCAATATGGTGTTAAATTCACCCTGTAAAGAAGTGGTAAAAACAACTGAGCACTATCCAGATTGTTACTGCTATTCTGTGTAAGGCAATGAGCTAGGTGTTGTAGATGAGAAAAGATGAAAATATGGCACACGGCAAAGAATATGTAGAGGGAAAGGAGATCTGCACATAGTCTCCAACAGGAATAGTTTACTTATTAGCAACAGAAACTACTAAAATATGGATGATTTCTTGGAAGGGCACAGGGTATCATACTCAGAGATCTGGCAAGTGTGAAAGGCTGAATTACAGAATGACATCAGCAACAAGAAAGCTACGCACCAGGATGATTTTATATGTCAATTGAGGGTTGCATCCTTCTGTGGGCACACAAATGACATTTTTCTGTCACTGTCCAGCATGCCTTTCTCTATTTCAGAATGTATTAGGCTTGAGTATGGCCAGTCTAAACTGGCTCAACTACACCAATTTAGCCTGATACTCTGTACTTGGCCTCTGATTTGGAAGAAAGAATGTATCTAAAAGAACTAGGGCCAAGGGTTCATCCAAATCCAATTACCTGTGACAAAGTGGGTGAGAGCTGTGGCTTAACTCTCATTTAACAGGCATTGTAGGTACAAACAATGTTAAAAAAAAAAAAAGACACGAGCAAGTTCTGTAAGAATTGCATGTAAGGCAGATTAGAAAATGTTCAGCACAGGAAATTACTGTATGCTTGGTATATAACACAATCTTAATGCACAATGAGATGTGCTAAGAAGTATGCAAGATATGTAGTCATGTTGTTATGCCAGCGAAACTATAAGATTATTTTTGATCATTCTATATGTATGTATGCATATATACAGACATATATGTACAATTGTAACACATGACATCATATTCAAGTAGAAAGTACAATCTGATGTCATGAGCTTTTCTCATATAGTTCTAGCATTTGAAGTGAGCATTAATAAGGATACTGATACCTGTCATTGATTTAGCACCTAATTTATGTAAAACATATTATGAAATGCATTTGTGCATTATATCATATCATTTTTAGAGCCACACTTTAAGTAGAAACTACTATTTTCCCCATCCTAGAGAAAGAGTAACTGGCTCTTAAAGAAGGTAGGAACTTGCTGGAACCCACATGTCTATTAAGCAACAGAGGCAAGATTATAAAATATGCTTCTTTTTTTAAACAAATGCTTCTTAAACTAATTACCCTAATCATTATGCATTACTGTCACTCCAAGCCCTGATGATGATAGAACGTTTTTAGAGAGAAGGTATTCTAATATATCATTTGGAAGACTATAGGAGTACAGGCAAGAGGATGATACAATTCTACAGTACTCAAGGAACAAAGAAGACCTCTAATTTTAGTTGAAACACAAAATGTATAAGGAGAAGAGAAAAACCAAGCCTGAAAGACAAATCTGGTCCTGACCACAGTGGGTCATGAAAACCACATTGAGCAGGAGAAAAAGTTAATTGAAATAATTCCCCTAAAGTGTGAGTTGGGTGGGTCAGGATGAGAAAATAACAGGTCATAAGAATCTGATAGAACTATTGCACTTTCCTGTCAAGATTATCTACTGCAGTCCACTTTATTTAGTTGATGTAAATAATAAGCATCTTGCAACCATTCATGAATGAATGAACCGTGTAGCCAACAGATCAGCTAAACTAGTAAGGCGAAACACTGTCAAAGTAAGTGAGTGGAATGCTTAGGGTGTCTATTACTGTTTCTTTTCTAGCAGTTATTTCAGAAAAAAGGAAAAAATATTGAAAAATACCATTCTCTGAAATTCTCTGCCTAAATGCAAGGCAGTTTTTCCAACTCCCTATCCATCACCAAGTCCTATTTGACTCTACTTCTAAATTATAGCCTGTATTGATAGTGTTGATAGTTTTTTTTTTTTTTTTTTTTTTTTTTGTCTCCAGGGCTTCCACCTTAACCTAGCTATCATCATATCCTTCCTGGACACCATAATAACTTTGCGGCCCATCTCAAAACTGCCAGTTTCACCCTCCTTTACATCAATCCTTGGTTCACAGAGAAAACAGAGCAATCAGTTCAAAAAAATCTTTCAGATTAAACCTCTTACTTGATTAAAATATATAAGTGGTTTAAAAGTGATCTGAGACTAAAATCCAAAATCAGTGGAAAGATCTGTGATACTGTGATACTGTGACTTATAAGAAATATACATTTAGGGGATCCCTGGGTGGCGCAGCGGTTTGGCGCCTGCCTTTGGCCCAGGGTGCGATCCTGGAGACCCGGGATCGAATCCCACATCAGGCTCCCGGTGCATGGAGCCTGCTTCTCCCTCTGCCTATGTCTCTGCCTCTCTCTCTTTCTCTCTCTGTGACTATCATAAATAAATAAAAAAAAAAAAAAAAAATTTAAAAAAAAAAAAAAAAAAATTTAAAAAAAAAGAAATATACATTTGGTGTTCATTCATAGTTTCTCACTCACAGCTCTCAAAAAACCTTTGGAGTTTTCTCAGTGCTGAGAATGATAAAGCTATCTTTTGTTATGTAAATGAAGTTACTTTTGGGCTTCATCTAAGGATGGGGGCTGGTTGCCAGGAGAACTAACCACATGATTGGAAGGTTGGAACTTTCAATACCACCACTCTGAACTCTGGAGAGGGAAGAGGGTTTGGAGACAGATTCAGCTGTCAATGGTCAATTATTAAATCAATCATGCCTAAGCAATGAAGTCTCCATAAAAGCCTAAGAGAACAGGGTTCTGAGAGGTTCTGGGTTGGTGAACACAGGGGATTTAGGGAAAATAATGCAGGAGAGGGCATGGAAGCTCTGCACCCTTTCCCCAAATATTGCTGTATGTGTTGCCTCCATCTAGCTGCTACTGAGGTATAAATATATATATATATTTTAAGATGTATTTATTTATTTATTTATTTATTTATTTATTTATTTGAGACACAGTGAGAGTGAGAGCAAGAGAGAGAGATCACGAGCAGGAGGGACAGAGGGAGAGGGAAAAATATCCCAAGCAGACTTCCACTGAGCACAGAGCTTGATATGGGGCTTGATCCCATGACCCCAAGATCATTACCTGAGCCAAAATCAGACGCCCAACCAACTGAGCCAGTTTCTGAGTTCTGTGAGCTACTCTAGTAAAGAGGTTATGGAAACCTTTTATTTGTAGCCAGTTGGTCAAAAGAATAGGTAACAATGTAGAGTTGTGATTAGTGTCTAAAGTCCAAGGAAGGGGTCATGGGAACCTCCAGTCTGTAACCAGTCAGTCAGAAGCACAGGTAACAACCTACTCTTGCAACTGGTACCTGAAGTATGTGGGAACAGTCTTGTAGAACTGTAAACTCTTAACCTGAGAAATATGATGCCACCGCTTAATAGACAGTGTTAGAATTGACTTGAATTGTTGGTGTACAGAGCACTGCTTGTTAAAATGTTGGAAGTTGGGGAACTTCCCTACCCCACACTGAAATCGGGTTTAAGAACACTGACAAATACTATACATGATTCAAATACTCTATATTTTTCTAGCTTCTTCTTTAATCATTCTACCGTGATTCCCCCCTGCATTGTATTATTCTTCAGCTATACGGACTTCTTTCTATTATTTAAATACTCCATAATCTTTCCCAGTTATGCCCTTGCTGGACTCTTCTAATTTCTTCTTAGATGGCCAATGTCTTCTCATCTTTAGAGTCTAAGACCATTCTGTCAGTTCAGAGAGGCTTAACCTAACCAATAATTTAAAACAACTTCTAAACTTCCACCTCCTTTCCCTAATTATTAACACATCACAAAGGAAGAGTATTCATTAACCCAAAAAGAGTAAAATCTGCTCTACAGTGTTCAGGAACAAGGGAAAGACATACACAAAGATCCACAGGTAAGAGAAGAACACCTATAGACCTAGAATATAGATTCAAATAGAGTAGGCATAAAAAGGCAGGGGTGGGGGGAAGAGATGAGATAGGAGTCGTAATTGGGATATGCAGGGCTTTCTAAGTCAACATATGGAGGTTAGGCTTTATTTTGAACATACAGCAGTTTATGAGAAGAAAGACAATGAAATGTTTCAAGCAGAGGAATGTGGCCATAATTGTATTTTAGAAAGATGACGGTACTAGTGTAGATAAGGGGGAAAGGAGTGGGGAAGACTGGAGGCAAGGAAGCTAACCAAGCAAGAGATGATGGTGTCCTACCATAAAATAAGAGGCAGCGATGGGAGGGACTAAGGAAGGGGAATACTTTAGCTGCAGAATGGATTCCTGGGAGATTACTCACCAATCAAAAATCTATTAGCACTCTCGACAGGACACTATTACCAAAACAAATCATTTATTTCAATGAGATGTTTTGTTTTCGTTTTTTGGTTAAGGTCATTAATGGTTTAATTAAATGAGCAGCTCTACTCTTATAATGAGAAGGAGATATTGTAAACAGATTGATATATTTATTTTTAAGAGCTAAAAGGGAGGAAGCAGTTAACTCTCAACACTTAGGGAAAAGAAAACATTATTTCAGGTGTGGGGGACTTAAAAGCAGTGAGTTGGGCTAGAGGTGTTTAGTCCAAAATGATAACTAAGTATATCCAAAATGAGCAAATTGTTGAAAGGTATTCTAATTATGTAGCTGAGCTTTCTTGTGACTGTGGTTATGTTGGAATTTTTTTCACATGTGATTTTGAAGTTTTAAAAACATATCTCACTTCTTCTGAAAATGCTTTCAATTGTCATACATGAATAAAACTTAAAGCAGAATCAGAAATTAGAATACTAGAAAGGAAGAAGAAGCAAGTATTTCCACTGTAAAGATCAATATGGATTTCAAGAGTGACATCACCCAGATGGTGACAGGGAGACCTCAGCCTCTACCCCTCCTACAAAGATCAACAATTGGATAGCTATACAAGAACAAAAATAGCTCTGGGAGAGTTCCAGAGTCCACTTAAGAAAATTCAGCAACATGGTAGAACAAAATACTTGAGATTAACTGTGTGAGAGGGAAGGCAGCTTCATTTTACTAGCATCATCCAATCTCTAAGCTGGCATTGCTCAGTGACAAGAAGGAACCCCCCAGCTAGGAAAAGTCCCCCTTCATTGGGAAAGGGAGAGCGTGGTAAGTGAGCAGCTTTTCCAAGAGAGCTGAGAGGTACAGAACTAGCTAGGAATAAGGGGAAAAAACAGAGGTTACCAAAAATAACCATGAAATGAAAGATTTATAAGCCAAAAATTATAAGATAGGGAGGAAAGAAGTGAAGAAGACTCAAATAAATAGAAAGCTACTTTATGTTCATAGATAAGAAGACTTAATATCATTAAAATGTCCATATTACCCAAAGCCATCTATAGAGTTAATGCAATCCTATACAAAGTTCAATGGCATTTTTCACAGAAATAGAAAAAAATAGACTTAAAGTTCATATGGAACCACAAAAAAAAATCCACATAGCCAAAGCATTCTTGAAAATGAACAAAGCTGGAGACATCATACTTCCTGACTTCAAACTATATTATGAAACTATATTTATCAAAAACTTATGGCAGTGCCATAAAAACAGACATGTAGATGAATAGAAAAGAATCAAGAACTTAGAAAAACACATGCATGCATGGTCTACTAGTATTTGACAAAGTAGCCAAAAATACTCAATAGGGAAAGAATACTGTTGGGAAAACCATGTATTTACATGCCAAGTAATAAAACTGAATTCCTATCTTATGCCACTCACAAAAATTAACTTAGAATTGATTGAGGACTTAAACTAAGACCTAATATGACAACTCCTAGAAGAAAACACAGGAAGAAGCTCCTTAACATTGGTCTTGACAATGCTTTTTTGGATCTGACACCAAAAGCACAACTAACACAAGCAAAAATCAAGTGGGACCACATCAAACTAAAATGCTTCTGGGTAGCAAAAGAATTAATAAAATGAAAAGACAATCTATGAAAAGGCAGAAAATATTTGTAAACCATACATCTGATAAACACTTAATATCCAAAATATATAAAGAACATATACAATTCAATAGATGCTTATCACTAATTATTAAGGAGATGCAAATCAAAACTGCAATAAGATATCATCTCATACCTGTTCAAATGGCTATTATCAAAAAGATAAGAGATAACAAGTGTTCTTGAGGATGTGGAGAAAAGGGAACTCTTGTGTTTTGTTGGTGGGAAGGTAAATTAGTGCAGCTGCTATGAAAAAGGGTATGGAGGTTCCTCAAAAAATTAAAAATAGAAATGCCGTATAACCCAGCAGTATCACTTCTTGGTATATATCTGAAGGACATGAAATCATTATCTTGAAGAGATAGCTGTACTCACATGTGCATTGCAGCATTATTCATCATAGTCAAGACATGGAATTGACCTAAGTGTCTGTTGATGGATGAGTGAATAAAGCAAATATGGTGTATATCTACAATGGAATATTTTTTGGCCATAAGAAAGAAGGAAATCCTGCCATTTTTGAAAACATGGATATACCTTGAAGGCATTATGCTAAGTGGAATACATCAGAGAAAGACAAATAGTGTATATCCTACATATATATAAAATCTAAAAATGTTAAACTCCTAAAAACAATAAAGTGGTCATTACTGGGGGCTGAGGGATGGAGCAACTAGGAAGTCATTGAATAATTGTACAAACTTTCAATTGTAAGATGTTCCAGGAGAGCTAATGTACAGCATGGTGATTAAAGTTAATAATACTTTATTGTATATTTGAAAGTTGCTATTGAGTACAGATTTAATGTTCTCACTATAACAGCAACAAACTGGTAATTATGTGAGGTGAAGACTGTTAACTAACCTTATTGTGGTAAACATTCACAATATATATATATATATATGTGTGTGTGTGTATCAAATTTCCATTATACACCTAAACTTACACAATTCCATATTTCAAGTATCTGTCAATAAAGCTGGATAAAAAAGATCAATAAAGTTTCAATCTTGAAACAACAACAAGAAAAAAATTAGGGCTTTATTTTAAATTGCAAATGAAAAAACAAATCAACTTTAGGGTGGTAAAATAATATGTTCCAAATACCTGGTATTTGGGCTGTGTAGCCTGATAATATAAAATAACAGTATCTCTAGAGTAATGCATGAATAATTGGTCAAATATACAATCTTTCTTGAATATTAATTGCCTCTGTTAAGCTTGTCATGAAGACTGGGGAGCAGACAATTAACTCTTAAGAGCTTAGACAAGAATGTAGAGTGCCAGCGATTTATATAATTGGTAGGTCATAAGCTTTCAAATACAGAGAGGTGGAAAGAAGGGCTGAACACTTATTATGAAATTTGAGAAATCTGGCTAGTATTCTTATCAAGGTATAGGTGTATTTTCTGTGAAAATGAGTCATAAGGGTACCCGAGTCTAATCTCTCATTTTCTTAAATAGCTCTGGAATTACCACACTTCTAAAACCAACCATTTCTTGGCTTTCTTTTTTAACCTGTTCTAGAACTGGCAACTCTCACACATAGGTGGTAGCAATGTAAAATGAACTCACCTTTTTTTTTGTCAGATTTTTGCAAAACTAAGCACATATTTACTATATGACACAGAAATTCCATTCTTAAATACTCAGAAGAAATAAATATACATGTACATGAAATATAATTTTTACCAAAAGTTTCAAAGCGGCTTTATCATAAAAGTCCAAAGCAAAAAAAAAAAAAAAATAGTTTCAAAAGAATTTAAATTGTGATATATACAGAAAATGAAATACTTTTCAGTAGTATAAATTATAAACAACTGGTATCTGCACAAACATAGATGCATTACAAAGTCATTGCTCTGAGCTCAAGAAGCCAAACAAAATAACACATCCTCTATGTTTCCACATATAAGGAGAGCGGAGATGATAGAAATGTTCTATATCTTTATAATAGTGCTGATTACAGAGATACAAATATTTGTCAAACTCATTAAATATGTATATGGGAATATAACCTTAAAAATTAACTAAACAAATAGAGCGTGGATTAGCAGTATTTCAGATCAGAGGAGACTAAAGAGACATAAGGGGATTGGAAATTAGTGTTTATCTCAGTCTTAAATTTCCGGACTTTGTAACTCTTCTAAGTGTGTGTGAAATAATCTCCTTACTCTTAGAAAATGCACACTAAAGTATTTAGAGCTAAAGGGGCAGGAGATCTCCAGCCTATTCTCAAATGATTAGAAAAATTACATCTGTATTTCTACAGAGAAAAAATAATAAACAGTATAGAGAAAATGGAAAAAAAAGTTGGTCATATCCCAGATTGACACACACACACACATCAAGAAATAAGTGGCAAATATGCAATTGAAACTTCAAAGTTCTATAGCATATATAAAATACGGCAGAGTTAATGTGAACCTAACACCTCCCTGAAACTATTTTACAATTTACCTATCATAGATACAGCAGAATCTCAGACAAGCTTCTGTGGATTGTTTAATCTTATGGTGGGTTTTCCAGAACTAATGTATGATTGGAGTGAACAATTAATTTGGGAGAATAGATTTCAAGGTGATGACTATAACTCAGTGTAATTAATAGTAAGTGATTCTTATCTACTTAAATATGAAGACCAGGTGCCTCTAATAATAATTTGTAGTCCCTAAGAGAAAACATTTCATCAACACAACACAGAGAAACACATGTATTTCTAATTTTATTACTCCAGGATAGCATGTGTCCAATTAGTTGAACTTAGTAGGAGGCCATTACAAATGAATTATAGAATTATATAGAATGTTTTACAGAATTAAAACATAGTCTTAGTATATACTATTTTAAATTGTGATTTGATCAACCAGAGCAACTGGCTACTACATTAATACAACGATATTAAATGGTATTTCATTGCTACATGAAAATTTAACAATTTAAGAACTATATAGTAAGTGTATATTGTTTGGCTCCTAGCCCAATTCTGTACAAATAGCTATTAGCTAATGCAAAGCAGTAAAAGCTACAAGTAGTCATATTTGACTCTTCATTGATTTCTTAGCAAAGTAAGTACATAAACAAATCAATATAAAATAGTTGACACAGAAACCCACACTCTCCTCATTTAAGGTAGGAGACAGGAGTCTTGGAATAATAGCTCATTAAGGACAAAGTGGTGTGGCTCCAAAAAGTGAGAGTTCTGTACACCCAAACATTCTCTAAGGATATAATTTAAGTTAATATATCTTAAAACAGATGTTTTTCAGCTCTTGACCAAGCATATAGCTTTTAACACTGAAAATTAGATGAAAAGAAAACGATCAGGAAAAAAAATAATGGAAACCTAGACAAATTGAGATGGTATTAATACATCCAGATGATATTAATACATCTTGGTTGTTTTACCTGAATAGTCTAATTTTAAATTATTAATTGATTTAATAAATGAGAAAGTTGTGTTCTAAAAAAGCCAATTTTTACCATAAGCAAAATATATATTTTAAAAGTCTTGAGATTGATTCAAATTTGCATACTGTTAACATAATGTGTTTTTCATTCTGCCTCAAATCCAATGAAGTGAGAGAAATGTATTTTTATAAAATACTAAATTATTGATAACAGTGGAAAACAAAACAAAAGGTCCTATTACAGGACTATTCTGATCATTTCAGGAAGGTAAGAAATGGAGAAAAGTCATTAAGTAGATAATAGGAGCACAAAACATTCACAGAAGAAGACGACCTTCAAGGTGAGAAAACTAGGTCATATGCAAAGTCGGAATTAACAAGAGAATTTTGAGTGAGTCATTGCCAGACTCATTTTCAGCGACTGTATGACCCAACATCTTGTACTAAATGGTGGGCGGCAGTGATATTTGTTCCTCCACCAAGGGTGAGGTACAGGCATTGACAACAGAGGTATAATGAGCCCAGAGATTTACTGGCTCTCAAAAGAGACAAGAAGCTCTCACTTTCCAAATAAAAATTATCAGAATTCTCAGATCACACATTGTGATCGACATAATTACCAGAGGCAGGCTAAGACACATTGAACTATCAACTACAGACCAGTCAGCAGGAATTCTCAAATACAAAAATTATATGCTGCCAAGAATAGTCAAATAGTTGAGGAAAAATAGTACCATGAAACTCTTTACACAGAAGAACCTGAGAACACACACTTCTCATTATCAAAATTGGTTACTAGACTACAATGGAGCAGCATTATAAATGGCCTGAGGGAAAACAGTTTTAAATCTTAAATTTTGTACTTGGTTAAATTAGCACTCACTTGCAAGGGCAAAATACAACTATTTTCAAAAACATTTGGAATTAAAGTCTAAAATGGATTTCTGGTTTTCTGCTTAGAATGTAGAAATCTGGCAAGCTCATTGTGTCTACCAGCCATATGAAAAGACTGGAAAATCTCAGTAAAATTAATTTCTTTTCCTGATTTGTTTTGTTAGCTGTGTGTCTTTATTATATTAGTTTCCTATGACTACTGTAACAAACCACTACAAACTAAGTGCCTTAATACAAGAGAAATATATTCTCTTTATAATTACAGCAGCCAGAAGTCTGCAATCTATTTCACTGGGCTCAAATCAAGGTATTGATAGGGCCAAAATCCCTCCACAAGGCCTGGGGGTGGAATGCATTCCTTGCTTCTTCCAGCTTTTGATGGCTGCCAGCATTTCTTGGTTTGTGGCTACATCACTCCAATTTGGTTCTATGACAACACAAGAGAGGAAGCCCTTCTCTTATATCATCAAATCTCACTGTCTTCTCTTATAAGGATACATATAATTGTATTATATGTAATACAGGATAATGCTCCCATTTCAAGATACTTAAACCTGCGAAGTTGTTGTTTAATTCAAATCAGGTAGCAATCACTGGTTGCAAAGGTGAGGACTTGATATTTTGGGGTACAATTATTCAGCCTACCACACTTATAATTTCATTTCTTCATTGTCTTGGTATTTTATTTTGAGGCTCACTGGGACAAAAGAGTCTTTGTGTTTGTTGTTGTTGCTTTCTTCTTCCTTTTTGTCAACTCTTCCTTTTCATCACTTTTTAAGTTACCTGTGTCTGTTTTCCAACTTAATCAAGTCTTGCAATGGCAATTAGCTTTTCTATCCCATTGTGGTCCTTGCATTATTACAGGTACCTGCACAGTTTCTAGTGATTGGGTGGGTAGCCTCCCTGGCTAGCAGCTTGTTAAAAGCAATATCCCCAGTTTTTGTTTTGCCACTGTTTGAGTTATAATTTTTCAGTCTCTCTGGTTCTTTTCTTTTATGTGAAACCCACTCCAGGGCTGTATTTCAAGAAGAGAGTTTCAGACTCCATGTGACTGGATTACATTACTCTTTAAAATTTTGGAATTATTTTTGCTAGCTTTAGCATCCATGGTATATCAAGACTATGTCATCCTTGTGTTTCTGATCTACCTCCAGACTACAGAGATGTTATTTCATTTAGAACTTTGTCATATCACTTGCTGTTGTTACCTGTGTGAACATTGTGCTTGGCTTTGCTATATTTTGAAGCAGTGTGGTGTCATAACCTAGACCTACTATCTCATCTAGACCAGGGCTTCTAGTTGTTTTCTTTTTACTTTGTGGTCTTTAATTGTATCAACTTGGGGGGAAAAAAACTAATATGGATCTTCACAAATTATTTTAAAGTATTTTGCTTGAAATACATTCATGTTAATGTTATATATTTCCTTAAGTGTTTCACTGCAACTTAGCATTAGTTATGAACATTTAAAATGTTATCATAGCATTTGAGAAAATATTGGTGAAATCCAGTTCACCAGAATTTGCAGAATTTTATAAAGAAATTAATAGAGCTATTGATTTTTCTCTGCTGGAGGCCAAATAAAAGATTACAAATTAACATTTGAAATTTATAATCATGCCAGCTTATCCCTTATAGCTATCAAAATAATACACAGATCTTAACAAAGTATTTCTTAAAGAAATATATTCTACAATATAAATCCCTTAGCACCAAGATATATGATTGACTATACCGGACACCATTCTGCCACAAACGTCTCAACAACGATTATAAAGTGAAAGATGCAGGTGGTTATGATATTTTTGAAGTTTACTATAAGAAATTAATGGTTGAACAAAGATTAAATATTATATTACAGATAAGAAAATGTAAGCATCTTGAAAAAATTCTCCTATGTATGTTTCTGATGTTGGAGCTTAGTATCAGATAAGACTGATAAGACATACACACATACCATCTACACACACATGCACACATCAGTACTAAACTGAAAAAGTCAATTAAATTTGTCAACCAGGCAAAATTGTTTCACATTATTTGAATATACACTTGCTTGCCTGTGCAAGTAAATTCAGGCTATAGGTATAGTCCAAACACACACACACACACAAATACACTGAAGTACAGATATAATATTTTTCAGGAGAAGGGAAAAAACAATTTATAAACACATGCTTTTGTGACTTAGCAAATGCTATCTACATTGTTCAACAGATTGAAGTGATAAAAACACTCCGAGGGGTGTTGCAATATCCATAGGTCCATACAAAGTACAAATACACAATGAAGTTTTAAAATGGTAAGTTTTCCAAATATTTTAATATTAGTTAATTTCAAAATTATTTTAAATGTGGTCAAATGTCTACTTAAAGGGGTATTGTGTTGTAATCAAGTTCTATTATAATTACTGGGTTAAATTCTAAATGAGTTTGACAGTTGAAATGTATTTAAAACTTTTCTCTTGAAACATGCATAAAATAGCTTTTAAAAATATATCTTTAATTTGCTTAGGTTTTAATTGTATTGTACTCTCAAAAATAAGCATATATTTTGTTGTGAATATGATATTAAATTAGTGAATCTCCCCCATAAAAATACAATAGAGCTTTTGGGAATTTGCATTCTAGGCCAATGTAACATTCAACTTCTAATGACTAGATGTGAGTTTATCCAAAGTCTTTTATGAAAACAGGTTATATATAAAACTGCACATTGGACAATTTATGCAAAGCCAATAGTTCGCTTTTAGAATGTCTAGTAGGTACAGGTAAGCCTTCTAAGATAGTGGGGTTACATTAGCAACAGGAACAAAGAATAATCTCTATCCTCATAGAGCTTACTTTCTGTGGGAAGAAGACAAAAAAACAACTGAATCATTAAAATATACAGTATAACATGATAAAAACTGTAAAAAAAATGAATAAAGTAGGAAACAAAAGATGTGAAATAACAATGGGGTAAGTTGCAAATTTAATAGGCAGGCGAGAAAGGACCTATTGAGAAAGCAGGAATTCGATCAAAGATCTGAAATAAACAGGGGAATTAGCCATGTAGATATTAGGGAAACAGCATTCCAGGCAGGAAGAACTACTAGTTGAAGAATTCTGAGGACAGAGTAGCTGGAAGGGATGTGTCCAGAGAGCAATGAGTTAGAAAAACGAAGTAGGAGGGGGTGAATCCTCATCAGCTTCTATTTCGAGACAGATGCAAAAGAGTTGGAGGGCTTTGATCCAATAATAAGAATGATTTGACTACTCTTTTGAAAACATACTGAGTGGAGGATGAGCAAGAACAGAACCAGATAAACTGGCTCTAAGGCTATTGCAGTTATCCAGACAAAACCAGGGTGGTAGCCAACATGGTGGTAAGTAGTTGCTATAGTCTTACAGTGACAACACGTTGTACTGATTTTATGACCAATAAGAGGAAACAGAGAAGTCAAAGTTTTGGGTATGAAAAGCTGGAAGCAGGACTTTCTACTTTCTGAGAAGGGAAAGACTCAAGGAAAAGCAGGTTTCTGAGAAGAAAAATCAAAAGTAAGTTTTTTCATCTCTTTGAAGGACATTTTGAGATGCCTATTAGAAATCCAAGTGCACATACCTGTCTATGAATTCATGTAACAGTCTAGAATCAGAAGAGTGGCTCATTCTAGAGCCATCAATTTGGAAGTTTTCTATTCCCTGTGTTAGGAAGACCAGGAAAAATTGCCAAGGGACTACATAAAAATAGAAGAGAGAAGGGTCCATGGTTTGAGAGCTGGGACATTCTAAAATTTAGAGGTTGAGAGATAAGGAATCCACAAGTTAAACTAGAACAGAGTGGTCAGTGAGCATGGAGAGAAATTGGGGTAAAGTTGAGTCTTGGAAGGGAAATTCAAGTAAAGTAGGTAAGTTTAAGAAAGAAAGACAAATAGAGGAGTTAATAGAAAATTCTGGATGGAGGTAAAGACTTTTCCATAACTGGAATGAAAGGAGAAGAGGTGATCACAGAAGCAGACTGGTAGGTTGTGTGTTGTTAGGGATTTAGGGAATATCTCTTCTAAATGTATCTATTTTCTTACTTAAATAGGAAAAAAATGTCATCAGCAAAGTAGCATGGGTGATATTAGCAGGGAGAAGATGATGTGGAATAGTCATCCATCAGAGTGGGAGAGCACATAAAGGATAGACTCTTAACATAACTGCTCTTTTGGACCAAGACAGATTTAGAAGGCCACTGTTTGGAACATTACATGCAGAATGTGGTGAAGAACGTAAAAAAGGAAGAGTGTTCCTCGAGGTTAATATATAACCTTAGTGATACAGAAAAAAACTGCCTCAAATACGTAAAGGCATTGTTATCACTCTTCAGAGAGATGCCAATATTTTGTTTTGTGTCTTCTTCCATATTTTGTTGGTTGGAAATACTGATGACCTAAGAAATGAGAATTAAATAGGAGCTCTGGGGAAAATGTAAATCTTCCACTCAAGACACCCAACATGCAGCACAAATCAATGAAACATTAGCTATTTGAGCTTTTTATAGGTGCTAGGTATCAAGGTGAGATTTGCAAAAGGAGTTTCATGAATAGGAAAAATATTCCAGAAATAGTAGATTAAGTCCCATTTATTGTTTTCAGTTGTAAATTTCCTAATCACATTACACTTGGCAAATGGGAAATATCAAACTGAGCAAATTGAGAGCTTCTGGCCATAAATATTTGTAAATTGGTTAAATGTGAATAAAATTCTAAAACTGAATTAGAACCTGGCCACTTTAAATAATTTGAAGTTGGAAATTAATTGTAACAAAGGGAAACATTTAATCAATAACCCCACCTAGCCATTTGCACTTGCCTTTCATCTGTAATCCAGGAGATGTCATTAGAAATCCTGATGAAAGCATTCTTTGAAAGAAAGAAAAGAAACTTAGTGCCTTTTTTTCATTAGACTTAGCATGATTTCCATTTTGATGGCTGTATTATCACATGTTGCCCCTTTGTAGTTAGTAGCATGAGGTCATTACTCTAGTCTGTCCTTTGAAGTCGAATTTTTCTTTTAAACTCTAGTTTTAGTAAGATATCCTCAAAATTACTTGCAGAGCTTTGCTTACTTATGGAGACACGGTGCTTAGGGTTGTTATAAAAACTGATTAATTACTTTCTTGTAATTATCTACATGTGAGGACTTGCCTTTTAAACAGCTGAAACCGTTTTTAGAATCATCAGAAAGAACTGTTTTATTTTTTAAACCTGAAGCTATACAAGCATTTGAAAAGCAATTTAACAGTATTTGTTTTTCTCTGCTTCACAGTGTCAGAAGACAAGAAGGCAGTATAAACGCAACATTTCTCCAAAAATTGGAGAGTGGATATATGGAATTGGAGTTGGCCTTTCCAGTGTTCTGAGAGTTAATTAAATGCTTCTTTGTTTCTCTTGCTCTGATTGTGGGTGGTATATATAAATTGTTTCTTAAAACAACAACAACAACAACAACAACAAAGCAAACAACAACAACAGCAAAACCTTCCACCTATAATCTAAGAAAGGAAGAAAGATGAAGATGAAAGAATTTTTTCCCTCTACAACTCTGAGTTGCTGTGCTACAAATAAAGTTCAAAGGATCATTTTAAGAGTGACAGGAACACAGAGGGACATGGAGGGACACAGGGACACAAAACTCAATAGTTATTTTGTGGAATCTACAAACAAATCATACTCTGAGAAAGTATCTGCTGTTTTGAACCCTGCCTTCAATCTCAATTACCTTTATGTAGAATTAAACACCACTCCAATAATTAAACCATCAATGTGCACATTTATTTTTTGGCTCCTACCTTATCTGTGTTTTATGGAACAAGTTCACCACGTTGTGTATCACATTACCCCATCATTAAAACATAGAGTAGTCTCCCCTTATCCACAGAGAATATATTCCAAAACCTCCAAGAGATGCCTGAAACTGAATAGTACTGAACCCTATAGATACTACGTTTTTTACTACACATGCATAACTATGATAACGTTTAGTTTATAAATTAGGTATAGGAAGAGATTAGCAATAGTAACTAACAATTAAATAGCCAATTATAATAATACATGTATTAAAAGCATGTGAATATGGTTTCTCTGTCTCAAAGTTTCTTCTTCTGGTGAACATGTGAGAAGATAAAATGGGGAGGTGATGAGATGAACTGAAGTGAATGACATAGGCGTTGTGACATACTGTTGGGCTACAACTGACATCCTGGTGATACAACAGAAGGAGGATCATCTCCTTCTAAATTGTGATTGACCATGGGTGACTAAAATTGTGGAAAGCAAAATCGTGAATAAGGGGAGGGACTACTATACGTTTTAATTAATAACTTTTAATTGATTTTCAAAACAAAAAACCTTCATTTTTGCCTATGAGGTACTCAAGGCATAAATTCTTATCCCATCTTTTAAAATGTGTAATCAAAGATAAGTTACTATCTAATTCATTCATTCATATATGTATATGAGTATATACTCTGTGCCAGGGACTTACCTGAGAATTTGGTAAAGTCATGAAATTAGACAGAAACATAGGAAGAAGAAGAGATTTAAAAGTAATTATAAAAAGTCTGACTTTTGATATGCTACTTTTTTATATGTTCCTGTTGATAGTTAGAAATGCAGGTTTTTACTTCAGGATATTGTTCTGGGCAAAAGGTACAGAATTTGTTCTTATTGTCACTTAGGTATATTCAAATCCACAGAAAATAAATCAAGCACAAAAGGAGATTTCATATTGAGAGAATGTAATAGAAATCTAGAGAACATTTACTTAATTAAAGATAGAAGAAGAGCAAA
This sequence comes from Vulpes lagopus, assembly GCF_018345385.1. Classification (NCBI taxonomy): domain Eukaryota; kingdom Metazoa; phylum Chordata; class Mammalia; order Carnivora; family Canidae; genus Vulpes; species Vulpes lagopus. Next base: position 14,896,702 of record NC_054836.1, on the reverse strand, counting down.
GAAATATATTTAAAAATAGGTACAAGTTACAAAGATACTCAGGAGAGATACATATTATAAAACTAAGGAAGGAGACAGATCCAAGAAAGAAAAAAAGCCTTGAATCAATGCCAAAGACAGTGTGACCAAGTACTATGAAGAAAGAAAAGCAGTCACTGATTTTAGAAAGGATTTTTTGTTTAAGATTTTATTTATTCATGAGAGAGAGAGAGAGAGAGAGAGAGAGAGATGCAGGCTCCATGGAGGGAGCCCAATGTGGGACTCGATCCCAGGACTCCAAGATCATGCCCTAGGTCACAGGTGCTAAACCGCTGAGCCACCCAGGGATCCCCAGAAAGGATGGTGTTTTTAATAAACACAGGAGGAAGACTTTCAGTAGACTGTTGAGCCAAAAAGTTCATCACAGCAAGATGAGTAGCAAAGCTAGGCAAAACATGGGCAGCATTTAGGTGTCCAAAAAAAAAGAGGAGGTCATTTGCAGAAAAAGGGAATAATTAAATAGGGAGAAATAGAGGAAGGTTAAGAAACAAAAATATTTAGAAGATTATCGTTGCTTATATATTCCTTCTTTTCTTCTTGTAATAAAGACACCTCATTCTATTGAGAAATGAATTCTTCCTAACAACCATTCTGCTTGAATCTGGCAGTAGTTCTAGCCTAGGGCACATTGGCTGGCTCTAGACAACCACAAAGTCCTCTCTTGTCTGCAGTTACTGGCTGGGAGCAAGAAGGTTGGAAGCCACACTGGGTCCCACGTGGGACTAGAGCATATTTGGTGGAAGCAAGTTTGACCAACGTGCAGAAGAAAGTAAAGATATAAAAGAAAGATGTTTCCATTTGAGCCCCTGAATACAGTTATGCCAAAGACTAGCTCTTACTTTGGTCTTCAAATTTTTGAGCCAATAAATTTCCACAGGTATTTACACTAGTTTGATTTGTCATTTGCAACCAGTAGGATCTAGGATCCTGATACTATAGCTGAATGTCAAATAGCTACTATAAATAATATAGAATATACAAAACAGGGAAACTACAATGGATGGAGTAATTTCACAGAGGAAGAAAGAGGGGATCCAATCACTAGCAAGTAGGAAGTAGATTCTTAAAAGGAAGTAGGTATATTTCATAGTCTGAGGGGACAAAAAACGAAACAAAGTATCCCTATGGACAAGATGAAGGGATGGGGTACAAGGATATAAAATAGGGTTTAAAAGCCTTGAAGAATGCTAATAAATTGGCCAAATTACTCCAAGTTGTCCACTCCACAAATCTAAGAAAATCCCCTTACAATTAAGTAACATGAAATTTAGGAGCATAATTCCATTCTAATTGATTTTTCAGATATTGATGCAACTTAGTATACACAACTTTAGTAAAATTCTTTGCCCTTTCCGCCCACCCCCCCACACGATAATAACCAAATTTTTGAGCTGTTTGCTCACCAGTTTTACTTCCTGACAAAGAGATCTACATTTTTTAAATAATATATCTGATGAAAACTCTGCTTTTCACAACACAATAATTTTGGAACAAAATAAACATAAGAAAGGATGTGTGGGTAAGTGCCAAATGAAGTACAAAATCTGATTCTTCAAAGTGAAAACAAAGCTCACCTTGAAGTTAACTAAGAGATCAATATTAGCATAACAGCTGTGGGATGGTGGTTCACACAAGAGGGGGACTTTAGGATTACTTGACCTATACTTGCCACTTTAATTTCATATGCAGAACTTTACATTAGAGGAAAGAATACTAGAATTGATATGTAGCCCTCTTTACTAAGGTATATTTATTTACAGCCAATGCTACTTGCAAATTTAGGAGTTCATACTATTCACAATATATATTAACATCTGGCAGTGCAGAGATTCAAAATTCTGAAATCTAAACATGACCTTTATCGTGAAATGTCTGGGGACGGGAAAAAGAAAAAATAAGTCAACCTTGGTGCTAGACTGGTAATATCAGAAATAGTAACAACAAGGGTGTTAGGCCAGCTATTCTAGTGGCTTGTTAAAGACAAATAGGCAAGTTGCTCGGCAGACGAATAGAAATGGCCCTATTCCAGAGGTCAGTGAAAGTCTTGACTGACATCTTCAAGAATCTATTTGGAAACCTCAAATCCTCTGACAAATAGTGGGAGGAAAAAAATCTAAGCTTAGACAATAGTATAGAACTTGCATCAATTACTTGTACTCTGGCTGTAGAGAATCCATAACACCATCACTTTTTCCATTAGCTGAGATATGTGCGATAGAATGGAGTGACCAGAGGTCTTTTCCGAAAAGGATGGCAGTGTGGGAACTTATTCTGAGACCCTAGTGAACATTAATGTAGCTGCACCGACTGCAAGGCTAGTTTCCATCTCTTCCTGAAACTACTTCCAGGGGTCAAGGAACAAACAGATGGTGGGTGACATTGCATACAGAAAGATGTATTACTCCTGTTATTCCTACTTCTTAATTAAAGTGGAAAAATAACTTTTATTTTCACAAAATGTTTGTTTTCTTAGCACAATCATTAATAACACTGTATCATTTTATCCTTTCAAATCAGCTTATAGGAGAAATATTTGTTTTAAATAAATTTAAGTGGAATACGAAAAAAATTTGAGCAATACAGGTAAGGACAGGCTTCTATCTTTTTGTGTTAGTTTACATGGAAACCAGTTAAGTTGGCATGAATAGCCTTCACCGATTAGGGTTCAACCTAAATTTCTCCCATCAACTGCATTTGAACATAACTTTTGGCTCTATGCAAATTAAGCTTTGAGCGGCTCCTTAGTACCACCTCAACTGCACTGCACTCCTTTCTGATTTTGTTTCCACTGCCTAAAACATCTTTCATGGTGCTCATTTATTTATTTACTATAATAATTTATCACAAATCACAAACATTCAAACACACATTCATCCTCTTTTATTCTATGCTCCTGGAAAATAGATTCAGGGTCAGATGCTGCTGCTCTACCCCAGCCTGTGATTGTCCACTATCAATCACAGCCATCTTTCTTCTACTCTGGAGGTGACCTCACTATGCTTCCCAGCCCTGTTCTTTAGACAGCCCCTACAAATCACTGGGATATGGTGATTGAGATAAAACTATTTATCATTCTAGATGCAATTTCACATATCATGCACAAGAATAAAATAACTGCTTAATCAGGTACAAAGATATGGTATGAGAGGGCACACAAAGAGCTTCTTGATACAGACAATATTCTGTTTTTTGATTGTTTGAATAAAGAGTGTGTTCACTAAAAAGGTAACACAGTAACATGTTTAGAGTAGAGGCAGGTGCGTGTCAAAAATAAAGGTCAAAGTTTGAAATGTCTTTGGATCCTAATGTAGATATGTAGATAGATGGTAGTTAGATGTTCAGGACTGATGCCCCAAAACAAGTTCTAATTTAGGAATATATATTTCAGAGTTCCCAGTATAATCATTTAAGAAAAATCATGGGTATGGGTGAGGTCACCCAGAGATCATGTAACATGGGAAGAAAAGAGCAACAAAGAGGAACCTTAAATGACTGTCAATCACAGAAACATGAGGGGAGGTTGAGTAGAGCTTGAATCTCCCTGCTGGGGGCACTGGTCAGAATCTAATGCCAGAGTGAGGTCAATTGAAGGACATAAGAATCAAAGTGGAAGTGTATTCAGACTTTGGAAAAGTGAAGGGCACTGGCATTGTTAGTTTTCAGAAGTGTGGGGCTCCAGGGAGAGACTGCACAAGTTGAGATATATGATACAGAAAGGACAGCAAGTGCAGGCTACTCTCTCTCAAAGATTGGCTTTAACACCAATATGGAGTCAGGGCAGAAATTGGAAGTGTGTCAAACCTGAAGGAAGTTTTTTTGTTTTTTGTTTTGTTTTGTTTCTTTGGAATAGAGTTGGCCATGTTCATAGACAAAAGGAATATCCCTACTAGATTATAAAGTTGAGTCAGTTAGTAAAGCAGAGGCAGAAATGAAAGAGAGTCACTAATATAAAGCTGGTTTTTCACAGTAAAAAGGACAAGGAAGTAGGTATGGATATAGATAAAAATACATTAGTAAATGACGAAGAGGAACTAGAGGAAGCTTTTGTGTACCAGTCTTAATTTTTGTTGGGTGGGAGGCACTATTTTTTGGTGCTATTGATGTTGTGGGTATTCATGGAATATTTGTGGAGAAGGGTACCCATGTTAGTTTTCTGGGGCTTCCCTAACAAACCACCCCATACTTGATCTCTTTAAACAACAAAAATTTATTCTTCCACAATCTGGTAGCCAAAACTCTGAAGCCAAGATGTCAGCAGGAATGCTCTCTAACAATTGAGGAAGATTCCTTCCTTGTCTCTTCCAGCTCTGGTGGTTCTTAGCATTCCTTGTCTGGTGGCTGCAGAACTCATTCAAAGCTTAATTTACCTTCATCTTTATATGGCCTTTTCTTTCTTCTACCTGCGTGCCTCTTATAAGGACATTTATTGGATTTAGGGATGATCTGATCTCAAGATCCTTAATTTAATGACATCCCACACATAATTGTTTGTTTGTTTATATTTATGAGAATGAGAGAGGCAGAAGGAGAGGCAGAGAGAGAATCCTAAACAGATTCCACACCCAATGTGGAGCTTCATGTGGGGCTCCATCTCACAGTCCTGAGATCATGAGCCCAGTGGAAATCAAGAAGCAGATGTCCAAATGACTGAGCCACCTAGGTACCCCCAGAACTTTTTTTTAATAGGTCTCATTCACAGGGGAGGGAGGTATGGGTGGATATATCTTTTGTGGAGTCACTACTTCAAACCACTATAATATCTGCTAAGTTCTATCTCAAGAAGGAAGATTTGAATACATTTTACATTTTTCTCCTGCTCCAAATTCATATACATGATTTATCATATATAAAAATAAATACATAGTTCCACTCAAAAACTGAAAGGAGTCAGTCTGGTTGAACCAGAAACTCTAGCGAATCCCTGAGAAATAGAAAGAAAAAGAAAAAAAGCCACAGAGCAAACCACAGTGGCAAAATATAAAAGCACCATCCTGATGAACTGTGCTGGGAGGGCATGGAGCCTATGAGTACAAGGGGACCAAGGAAGGACATGCAGGTTATTAGTTATGGTATCATAGCAGGAGCCATCACATAGGTGGCCCTTAGAAAGAGCAATGGAAAGTTCTCCAGGTAGAAACAATAAGTGAAGGAGTTTAGGAAAAGAGAAGCACACATAAATCCTGATGGCTAACACTTGGTTGTGAGTACCCCTTTCAGAAAATTAACTGCTAAGGGATGCTGTTCTCTTAGTCACTGAAAAAGAGAATAATCACAGATTAGCTGGCATCAATCTCTCTGAACAAAGAGGGGACAGTCTATACATAATAACTCAGTTACGAAGATGAGTGCACAAATAAGCAACAAATATTGAATAGAATCCTGAAATAGAGACAGACAAGCTAATCAATAGAAAGCTTATGTGTGTCAAGAGTCAACAGCAATCAGAATATGCTTAATATATATTCATTATTAATATCCACAGGGAGATGCAGGAAGGTATCACCCCCATAACAAGAACAGGTATTTGTGAAATAAGAATTGAGTAGAGATTTTTGAAAAAGTCAAAATACAGTTGTTGAGATTAAAACAAAACAAAACAAAACAAAACAAAAGAACCTGCTATGATTATCCAGACTAGAAAGGAAGATGGACATACCTGATGAACACCTAAGTGCTCTGAAGCATTAAGCCAAGGAATAAACTCCAAAGATTGCATAGGTTCATTTTCTATGGATGGAAAATTTACACATCTCTACAAAAGTAATCTTAGTTGTAATAAAAGCTAGCACTTCTACTACTGAAAATGTGCCAAGCACTGATCTAAGCAGTTGACATTATACTAATTTATCTAATCTTCACAACTAGCCTTTGAGGAAGAGAAGTTAGTGATTCACCTAAGGTCACATAGCTAATAAATAGAGAAGCTGGAAAATGAACCTTTGCAACCAGGCTCCAAATGGAAGCTATTCACCATTATGCTAAGCTGCCAGACCATGAAAATAATAAGCATGGATGGGAGACCTAATGGAAGAAGTGATAGTAGAGAAGCTCCCAAAACTAAAGAAAGACATCGAGCTTCTCTGAGGACAAAAACAATTAAAAAAATAAAATGAACCAAAATGACAAATGGCCCATCTCTAGTCTGTATGTTTTTTTCTTCTTTAGGTTCCAGGCTAATCAACAAAGTTGACATGGAGGGAATAACGTTGAGTGTTTGCGTAATTCATAATGTGTTTCCATTCCTTTAAATGATTTTCAAAAGTCACCTTCTTCTTTAAGATCAGGGCTAATTGAGGGGGATAATACATAAGTCCTAAAATTGTAATTTCAAAATATATTTCTAGTTACTCAATATGAAAATGTAAATCCAAGCAGTATAATGAGCCCAGAGAGAGATTCAGACAAAGGAGAATTCTAATGACCAAGGTATAAGACACCATCACTCACTATAAATATATCTACAAATTTTCTCATTATCTTCATCTGTACTTGATTCTCCAATACAGAGGGTGTTGTCTTGCCTATGGAATAGCTATTCAATCTATTTGATGTTTCCTAAATTATTTTATTTCAACGCATCTAAAAGCACATCTCATTTTATTGTGCTTCATTTTACCGCTTTTCACAGATAAATTGCCTTTTTTTACAAATTGAAGGTTTGTGGCAATCCTGCATTGAGCAAAGCTGTCAGCACTGTTTATCGAGCATTCATTCACTTCACATCTCTGTGTCACATTTGGGTGATCCTCAGAGTATTTTAAACTTTGTCATTATTATTAAATTTATTCTGGTAAACTTTGATCAGTGATCTTTAATGTTGCTATTGTAATTGTTTGGGGCACCATGAACTGAGCTCCTAGAAGACTAAGATTTAATTAATAAAGATTGTATCAGTTCTGACTGCTCCACCTACTGGCTATATTCCCATCTGCCTCCCCCTCCTCAAACCACCCTGTTGCATGAGACACAACAATATTGAAGTAGAAAAAAAATAAAAATAAAAAAAATAAAAATAAATATTGAAGTAGGTCAGCTATTAACCCTACAATGGCCTCTAAGTGTTTAAGTGAAAGGAAGAGTTAGACACCTTCCACACTAAATCAAAAGCTAGAAATAATTAAGTGCAGTGAGGAAGGCACGTCCAAAGCCAAGATAAGCTGAGAGATAGGCCTCTTGTACCAAACAGAGAGCCAAATTGTGAATGCAAAGGAAAAGTTCTTGAAGGAAATCAAAAGTGCTAACTCAGAACACACAATGAGACGAAAGTGAAAAAGCCTTATTGCTGATATGAAGAAAGGGTGTGTGCTCTGGATGAGACATCAAAGAAGCCCCAGCATTCCCATAAGCCAAAGTGTGATCCTGAGCAAGGCCTTAACTCTCTTCAATTCTATGAAGCCTAAGGGAGGTGCAGAATGCAGAAGAAAAGTTGGAAACTAGCAGAGTTTGGTTCAGGAGGTTTAAGAAAGAAGTCATCTCATTAACATAAAAGTGCAAGGTGAAGCAGTAAGCGCTGATGTAGAAGCTATAGTGAGTTATCTAGAACATTAGCTAGACAAGTAATGAAGGTGGCTACACTGAACAGGAGATTTTCAGTGCAGACACAGTCTTCCATTGGAAGAAGATGCCATCTGAGACTTTCTTAGCTAGAGAATAATATCTGGTTTCAAAACCAAATGAGAGGCTGACTCTCTTCTTAAGGGCTAATACAGCTGGTGACTTTAAGTTGAGGTCAGTGCTCAGTTACCATTCCAAAAATCCTAGGACCCTCAAGAATTATGCTAAATATACTCTGTCTGTGCTTTAAAATTGGAACAATAAAACCTAGATGATAGCACATGTGTTTACAACATGGTTTACTGAATAGGTTAAGCCCACTGTTGAGTCCTACTGCTCAGAAAACAAGATTTCTTTCAAATGATTATTGCTCACTGACAATATATCAGGTCACACGAGAACTCTGATAGAGATGGACAGTGAGATGAATGTTGTTTTCCTGCCTCTTGACATAACATCCACTCTGCGAACACACCTATCCCCCACGGATCAAGGAGCCTTTCTGCATTTCAAGGCTTATTATTTGAGAAGTACTTTTCATAAGATGGGAGCTGCTAGAACTACTGATTTCTCTGATGGATCCAGGAAAAGTAAATTGAAAACCTTCTGGAAAGGATTCACCATTCCATACACCAGGAAGAATATCAGTGATTTGTGGGAAGAGGTCAAACTCTCAACATGAACAGGAGTGTGGGAGAAGGGATCCCTGGGTGGCGCAGTGGTTTAGCGCCTGCCTTTGGCCCAGGGCACGATCCTGGAGACCCAGAATCAAATCCCACATCAGGCTCCTGGTGCATGGAGCCTGCTTCTCCCTCTGCCTGTGTCTCTGTCTCTCTGTCTCTCTCTCTCTCTCTCTCTGTGACTATCATAAATAAATAAAAATTTAAAAAAAAAGGAGTGTGGGAGAAGTTGATACCAACCCTCTGGCATGACTTTGAGGGGATCAAGACTTCAGTAGAGGGAGTGACCTGCACCTGTGGTGGCCACAGCCAGAGGACTAGAATGGGAGTGGAGCCCCTAAGGTGTGACTGAGCTCATGCAATGTCATGATAAAATTTGAACAGATGAGCAGAGAAAGTAGTTTGTTGAGATGAAATCTACTCCTCGTGAAGATGCTGTGAAGATTGTGGAAATGACAGCAAAGGATTTTGAATATTACATAAACTTAGTTGATCAAGCAGTGGCAGGCCTTGTGAGGATCAACCCCAATTTTGAAAGATGTCCTACTAGGGGGTCAAATGCCATCAAACAGCATCTCATACTAGAGAAAAATCATTCATGAAAGAAGTCAGTCAATAGGGGAAACTCTTCTGTTGTCTTATTTTAAGAAATTGCCATAGACACTCGAGTGTTCAGCAACCACCCCCCTGATCAGTTAGCAGCCATCAACATGAGGGCCATAACCTCCACCAGAAAAAAGATTGTGACTCACTGAAAGCCCAGATGATGGCTGTCATTTTCAGCACTAAAGTATTTTTTAAATAAAATATGTCCATTTTTTAAAAACATGATGCTATTACACACTTAACAGGTTATAGAATAGTATAAACATAACTTTTATATGCACTGGGAAAGCAAAAATTATTTTGACTCACTTTATTGCAATTTTTGGTTTATTACATTGGTCTGGAGTGGAAACTACAATATCTTTGAGGTATGCCTGTATGTAGCCAAAAATAATTACACTATAACATCATTATTATACAAAGCCTCACTGCCATGGGCAAATGTTCATTTTCCATTAGCCCAAAACAGCAGGATCCTGTGCTATTATGGGGAAAAATATATATTCTGATGTGTTATTATTCAAGGTTGGCATATTTGGATGGCATGACTTTATAAGGCATTGAGGTCCGTATAATACACCTGAAAAAGATGTAGGGCTTTTCACTAAACAAACAAACAAACAAAAACAAACAAAAAGATTAAAACGAATCGAAGTAATTCTTTTCATGTATAAAGGGAATTGCTGTTAGTATAATTTTATGGACTATTTACACAACAAGCTATGGACATTAAACACGTGATGAAATTATAATTGATAGATTAGGTTTATAAAAACTAACATGAACAGAAATTATGATTCCTGTCTCAGAATTCTTCACACTATACCAGGAGATCCAGCATTTTTTAAAAAATTTTTATTTATTTACGATGGTCGCACACACAGAGAGAGAGAGGCAGAGACATAGGCAGAGGGAGAAGCAGGCTCCATGTACCGGGACCCCGACGTGGGACTTGATCCCGGGTCTCCAGGATCACGCCCTGGGCCAAAGGCAGGCGCTAAACCGCTCCGCCACCCAGGGATCCCTGAGATCCAGCATTTTACTTAGGAATAAGCATGCAGAACTTGCTATGCAATATGCAATTTCAAAGCAAATTAAAAAAAAAGTTGATAGAAGGATATTTGATAATTTCCTTTAGAAACTAATTCCAGTACTTACTGCCACTGTGTAATTGAGGGAAATTTCTCCTGCTACAGGAGAGAATCCAGCCTCTTAGTTCAGGTTATTATGTGTGTTTGTAATTAAACTCAGCACAGTTGATGAGAAGAAAACATCCTAAAATTTGTTCTTTAATGAGCCATTTTATGGAGTGCTAACACACTAGGAGCTACAGCACCTTGTCTAACTCAATCACCTTGCCCCCAGTGACATCTGAAATTGCATATACATAAGCTATTATTTTTAAAAAATTAATCCTGATATCTAACCAATTAAAAGTAAACTAATATTAAATGTATGCAGTTTAGAGAATAATAATTTTAAAAGCACCTGTGAAATCATGCACCGGATTTAAGCAAGTGAATGTTATCAGGGCCAGCACCATAAAGGCCTCTCTTCTAATCAACTACTATCTGAGTGTGTAAACCATTCACTTCACTTTATAACTTGATCACCTAAGTATGTCAGCCCAGCCAATATGTTGTTGCCTCACAAGTTTTGAAGATTTATTAAATGGAATTTGTATCCTATGCATTCCCCCATAAGCTGGATTTGTTTGCTAATTATTATGTTTCTGAAGTTCATCTCTCTGGCTGTAGTACTGATAGAATGTCTATTTTCAATGCTTTATAGTATTTCACTGTATAAGTGTCCCTCAGTACATTTTGTCAACTATTTTTGATAGCATATGTGGGTTGTTTCCAATTTATTGCTATTAAAAATAATTTTTAGAAGAATTTATCCTTATAAATATCTCAGAAGGCAAACATAATGAGAGTTATTCTAGTCTATATGCATGGGAATGGATTTCCTTGGTCACAAACATATCCATGCCAAATTATTGATAGTAAAAATCACCAAAGGGTTTATTATCATTTATATTTATCCTATCATTAATATTGAATGGAATTTTTTAATAATAAATTTATTTTTTATTGGTGTTCAATTTGCCAACATACAGAATAACACCCAGTGCTCATCCCGTCAAGTGCCCCCCTCAGTGCCCGTCACCCATTCACCTCCACCTCTGCCCTCCTCCCCTTCCACCACCCCTAGTTCGTTTCCCAGAGTTAGGAGTCTTTATGTTCTGTCTCCCTTTCTGATATTTCCTACCCATTTCTTCTCCCTTCCTTTCTATTCCCTTTCACTATTATTTATATTCCGCAAATAAATTAGAACATTGAATGTTTGTCCTTCTCCGATTGACTCATTTCACTCAGCATAATACCCTCCAGTTCCATCCATGTTGAAGCAAATGGTGGGTATTTGTCGTTTCTAATGGCTGAGTAATATTCCATTGTATACATAAACCACATCTTCTTTATCCATTCATCTTTCGATGGACACCGAGGCTCCTTCCACAGTGTGGCTATTGTGGACATTGCTGCTAGAAACATCGGAGGGCAGGTGTCCTGGCGTTTCATTGAATCTGTATCTTTGGGGTAAATCCCCAGAAACACAATTGCTGGGTCGTAGGGCAGGTCTATTTTTAACTCTTTGAGGAACCTCCACACAGTTTTCCAGAGTGGCTGCACCAGTTCGCATTCCCACCAACAGTGTAAGAGGGTTCCCTTTTCTCCGCATCCTCTCCAACATTTGTTGTTTCCTGCCTTGTTAATTTTCCCCATTCTCACTGGTGTGAGGTATCTCATTGTGGTTTTGATTTGTATTTCCCTGATGGCAAGTGATGCGGAGCATTTTCTCATGTGCGTGTTGGCCATGTCTATGTCTTCCTCTGTGAGATTTCTCTTCATGTCTTTTGCCCATTTCATGATTGGATTGTTTGTTTCTTTGCTGTTGAGTTTAATAAGTTCTTTATAGATCTTGGAAACTAGCCCTTTATCTGATACGTCATTTGCAAATATCTTCTCCCATTCTGTAGGTTGTCTTTTAGTTTTGTTGACTGTATCCTTTGCTGTGCAAAAGCTTCTTATCTTGATGAAGTCCCAATAGTTCATTTTTGCTTTTGTTTCTTTTGCCTTTGTGGATGTATCTTGCAAGAAGTTACTGTGGCCAAGTTCAAAAAGGGTGTTGCCTGTGTTCTCCTCTAGGATTTTGATGGACTCTTGTCTCACATTTAGATCTCTCATCCATTTTGAGTTTATCTTTGTGTATGGTGAAAGAGAGTGGTCTAGTTTCATTCTTCTGCATGTGGATGTCCAATTTTCCCAGCACCATTTATTGAAGAGACTGTCTTTCTTCCAGTGGATAGTCTTTCCTCCTTTATCGAATATTAGTTGACCATAAAGATCAGGGTCCACTTCTGGATTCTCTATTCTGTTCCATTGATCTATGTGTCTGTTTTTGTGCCAGTACCACACCGTCTTGATGACCACAGCTTTGTGGTACAACGTGAAATCTGGCATTGTGACGCACCCAGCTATGGTTTTCTTTTTTAAAATTCCCCTGGCTATTTGGGGTCTTTTCTGATTCCACAAAAATCTTAAAATAATTTGTTCTAAGTCTCTGAAGAATGTAATTTTTAATTTTTGAAATTTGGTGGCTTTTATTTGGAATTGGGCTGTGTTTTAAATTCAAGTTCCCCGACTACTATTAAAAGTTAAGCTTTAAAAAAATATAGCTATGAAACATTTATATTTCCTCCTCTGCAAAATGCCTATTTATGATTTTTACTCATTTTTTACAAATCATCTATTTTTACTGTTTATATTCTGAATCTAATTATCTGCCATTTATAAATACTAGAAATTTTTAATACTATTAGTTCTATTTTCCTTCTCTGCACGATGTCTTTTGATAAACAGGTCCTTTCCTTTTTTCTATCATGAAAGTTATCTATCTTCTTTTAGGCTATGTACTTTTTACTATTCGATTAAACATTTTTCTTCCACTACAATTATAAAGATATTTTCACATAGCTACACAGATAAGTCTTTAATTCATCTAATATTTATTTGGGTAGAGTATGAGGTAAGAATCAATCTCATTTAGGTATTCTAATACATAATGAAGTTTTCCAATATTATTTATTCAGTGGGCTCTCCTTGCCCCATTGACTGGCAACACCTACTCTTCTATAAATAAAGTTTACATTCATGGATGGAATGCTTCCTGGCTTGCTATTTTATTCCATTCCTTTACTTGTCTCTCTCTTCATCAACTCCACTATGTATTACTGAAATTTCGTATATAAGAACACACTGCTTCTTTCCTCTTACTTAGGTTTTTAATATATATCTTTTAAAAAATTTAAAAAAGGAAAAACTATCTTTCAATATAATTGTATATATTCTTCTGCCTAAAGGTTTGCTCTTCATTTGTTAATTATGAGGTATTTTATAGTTTTGATGTTATAATTTTTATGTTAACACAGTTATATTCTCCAACTGATTTTTACTGTCATTAAATCAACAGCAAATATTTCCTATTGAATGTTGCTATCTAGTGACATGACTGATTTCTAAGTTAACTCTAATAATCAGTAAGTTCAATTATACTTTGTAGATATGACAGTGCTGTTTCTTCCTTTCCAATTTTTATAATTTTTTTTCCTTATCTCAAGGTATTAGCTAGAGTCTTCAATACAATGTTAAATAGAAATTGTGATAATGGGAGCCATTGGCTTGTTCCTTGTTTCTAATTTCAAGGGAGTTTTCAACATAAATCACTAATATGATGTTCATTGAACTTAAAATCATTTACCCTGCTAAGAAAATTCCCTTTTGTTTTTAGTTTTCTAAGGATGTTTATTCTCAATGGATAATAAATGTAAAAATTCCCCCAAATACTTTCTGTAGGTGAATAATGAAGTGAATTACATTAATTCATTTTCTAGTAATAAATCAACTTCACATTCTTGGGATAAATCAAGTTTAGATTATGTAATATGTTTTGTTTTACAAATTGCTGGATTTACATGTAAATAATGTATTTATTTTTGTATCTGCTCATGAATCATTTTTGGCCTATAATTTCCGTTTTCATTTTTTAGACTCTTCTGTTTTTATTGTCAGCCTTTCGTTTTTTATATGGTCTGGAGAAGTTGCATAAATGAAATTATCTGAAAAAAACTTGTGTTGCAAACAACGTGGACTTGATATTGCCAAAATGAAATTTTTTTAAATGTGTCTATTATTTTGATGGTGATAGAACCATTCATATTTACCATTTCTTCTGGACTCAGTTTGGATGAGCTGAGTTCTTAAAAAATTCATTCATTTCATCTAATTTTGACAAGTATAAAGTTTTCATAATATTCTTTTGTTAGAGGCATAATACTAATAGCATCTTTAGTCATATCTATTTTTTTAAGTGGTGTATTTTGGATGCCCTCTTTATTTCTCATCTAGGGATTATAGGCTTCATTAGTTTATTTGAATAGCACTCTTGACTGTTGATCCTCTCTGTTGCAATTTTTATTAATTTTTACTTTTTCTGTTTCCTTTTTTTTCTACTTTCTTTGAATTATCTCTTTAAATTATCTAGCTTTTAATTAAGTTAGATACCTAGCTTATAAACTTCTAGCCTTATTTCTGTTCTAAATTAAACTCTTTGGGGCACCTGGGTAGCCCAGTAAGTCAAGTGGCCAACTCTCCATTTGGACTCAGGTCAGGATCTCAGGGTCCTGGGTCAGAACTCAAGTAGGGCTTGGAACAAAGTGGAGAGTCTGCTTGAGGATTCTGTCTCTCTTTCTCCCTCTACCCTTCCTTTTTCTCATGCTCCCACATGGGCTTACAGTCTTTCACTCTCTCAAATAAAGAAATAAATCTTAAAAAAAATGCTCCCACATGCGCTTACAGTCTTTCACTCTCTCAAATAAAGAAATAAATCTTAAAAAAAAAAACCCTATTAAACTATATATTTCCCATTAAGTACTACCTTAGGACATGTCAGAAGTTTTGAAATGCAGTAACTCCATATTTATTTAATCACAAATAATTACTTAATATTTCCTTTATTAATGTTGATGTTTTGATTTGTTAGAGTTTATATATTTTTTAGAGATTTTATTTATTTATTTGAGAGAGAGAGAGCATGAGCAGGGAGAAGGGCAGAGGGAGAGGGAGAAGCAGACTCCTCACTGAGCAGGGAGTGTGTCTTGAGGCTCAATCCCAGGACCCAAGATCATGACCTGAGCCAAAGGCAGGACTTAATGGAATGAGCCATGAAGATGCCCTTTGAGGTAGTTTTTAATCTCTAATATGTTAAGTTTCTAGTTGAAACTTATTATTGATTCCTCATTTAATTCCACTGTGATTGAAGACTGGCCAGTTTAGTTTCTTCTACTGTTTAACAAGTTACAGTCTTTACATCTTATTCTTTTAGTGTTTACCTTAGCTATTTTAAGATGCACTCTAAAAAAAAAATGAAGCACTAAAGTTACTGCATTTACTCTTCTACTGAGCAAAACAAAGACTTTATATATTTCAACTGCAATCATACCCTCTTACCTTACCTATTACCTTTGCCTTGTATTTTAGTTCTGTTGTCTCATTCCCACATTTGGAAGGTGTTACTGTTTTAGATAGTGATTTTTCTTAGAATTTATGCACACATACTTCGATACTTTTTTTCCTTACTTGTTATTATATTTCAGACTTTACTTCTGTTACCATTTTTCTCATACCTGAAATTCATTCATTGGAATTTAAATTTAATTTAGTAAAAATCTATAGGCAGTAGATTCTCTCAATGCTTATTTTTTTCCTGAAAATTGCCTAATTTGTGATGTTCTTTTTGTCTCTTTTAAATATTTATTTAATATTAAAGGGGGAAAGGGCAGAGGGAGAGAAACTCAAGCACACTCCTGAGCACAGAGCCCAGTGTGGGGCTGGATCCCAGGACTCATGATCATGGCCTGAGCCAAAATCAAGAGTCAGCCACTAAACCAGTGGAGCCACCCAGGTACTTCATTTTTCTTATTCCAGAAAGATAGTTTCATTGCATCTAAAATTCTAATTTGACATTTATTTTTTTTCAACGTATGACTGAAATAGGTTGAACAAGCAATAATTTTTTATTGCCTTTTGTCCTTTATTCTTGTTTCTGAGAAGCCAGACATTAATGAAATTGCCCCTTCTGTCATCCTGCCCTGCCCTCTACCACCACTATCACACAGAGGATAGAAGTGTTATATCCCATGTTTATCCTCTGAATTTTATACCTTAGGCACTCCCTAGTCGTTATCTTTTGTCCCCATGTCCCACAAAGGTGTTTTGAAAAAGGTCAGGTCTCCAGAAACCCACAAAATTCTTCAGGTGAAGACTATCTTGATCTTTACTTTCCATTCAAGAGTTCTAACTTTCGCCACATGTTGGCCTTTGTGGATTTTCCATTTTTGTGCAATTTTAGCAATGGATTTTTACCTTACCCAGCATTATCATGAGGATAGTTGTACAGTGTATCTAGTGAAACATACTATCTGAAAAGGAAGTACTTACGCCATTTTTGAAATATATTAATATCTTAAAACTTGGGATGCCTGGGTGGCTCAGCAGTTGAGTGCCTGCCTTCAGCCCAGGGCGTGATCCCGGGGTGTAGGGAGCCTGCTTCTCCCTCCGCCTGTGTCTCTGCCTTCTCTCTGTGTCTCTTATGAATAAATAAATAAAATCAAAAAGAAAAATCCTAAAACTTATGTATAATGTAATATTGAAGTTGATAATATTCACAAGCACTAAACAGAGTGCCTTATATGTAGCAAGTTTGAAAATATTTTATCTCAAAAAAAAATAAAGAAAACCTTTTATCTCTGTATGATCATTATAATTGAGATGTGGTAGAGGTCGAATCATCCATGCACAGCTATATGGAAAACTTAGAGATCACATGTATCACTCCAGGTTTCACAACTGTTGAATATCACAAACCTACAGTGTTGCTAACAGCATTATAAATGTGCAGATCATTTATATAATTAAAACAATTTGATGGGATAATATTGTCATTTCTGACTTTCATCCTTTCAATTACATTATATATAAATGAAAACAATGAAAGAATTTTAAAAGGGTAGTAAAAGAGGAGTTGTAATCTCTTTTCCTCTGAATTTATTGTATGATAGATGTGTTAAAACTAGTTAAAATGTAAACACTTTCCAATTTATTCTATATGTATTTAGAAGTATAAAAAGCTGCCCAGACATTTTATACTAGATAAATTTGCCTTGAAGCACTGATCCTTAGCTTGCCTCCCTAGTGTTTGTTTATCATGTGCATTTCTTTCTAACTTAGAAAAATATAACATTATATCAATTTCTATGTACAACTATCATGTGAGTTTCTAATAAATTTATTTTTTATTGGTGTTCAATTTACCAACATACAGAATAACACCCAGTGCTCATCCCGTCAAGTGCCCCCCTCAGTGCCCGTCATGTGAATTTATGATTCCAAAATAAATTTATATTGTATGTCCAACAGCAATAGAAAGTTGAAGTTAGAAAAAAGCAAAATTACTACTTTTTTTTTCCTGTTAAGCTTAATATAATGACTAAATGGCCTCCCAAGCTTCCCTTGAAAATATCTCAGAGATAGTTCTTCCTTTATGTTTCCTTAATTGCAAATTAATAAAGTTATTAAAATAATAAGCTTTTTAAAGGATCCACACAACACCAATTCCCAATATGTAAAATTGCCTGATAAAACAGAATGCCCAATTACATTTGAATTTTAGATGAAAAGTGAGCATTTCTTTTTGGGTAATTATGACCCATGCAATATTTGGGGCATTCTATACTAAAAAGTATTTATTATTTCTATGAAATTCAAATATATTGGGGATCCCTGGATGGCTCAGCCTTATAGTGCCTACCTTCGGCCCAGGGCGTGATCCTGGAGTTCAACTATAGCTAAGCATCCTATTGTTGTTGTTGTTATTGTTTGCTAAAAATAGCAACCCTACTGGCACGCCAGCATCCTATACTTACATAATATGTATGTACACTTTTTCTAAAGTACCAATAAATTATGTCTCCATATCCTTTCTCAAATGTTTACCTGGCCCCAAATGATTAATTTCCTTATTTGTAACAGCTTGACCTCATTTATGTTTTAGTCATACATTTAAGTTTATTCACAGAGGCCAATTTCTATGGTATCAAGAGTATTGAGAGGGCTTCTATTAATTAATTAACAAGAATTTTACAAAGGACCAGGTATTTACATTAGAAGATTAATGATTGCATTATCAGATTGCATTTTATAATCCTGCAAAGTCAGCAAATAGGATTCTCAGCACTCATCTCAACATCTATTAAAAAGAAAATAAAAATTTCTTTCGTACATACCATCTCAAATATGAACAATATAGACTATATGTACCACATATGTGCATTACATATATATATATATATCACGTGCCATATACCACATCTATACACCATATCATCATGTATACTGTATATTTCATCTCATATATATCATCCTGATAGCCAAATTTCCTAATACATATGAAAAGTTTTAGTTTTTTTCAGAGGATTATTGTCATATTTTTAATACCAAAATATATAGCTGGCAGATTTCACCTATGATCTTCATCATAATTACACAAGTAAGTTCAATAAAGATCCAGGAAAATATAAACTATACATATCATCCAAGAAAATAATGTATTATAGTAGGAATACCATCTACAAACATGGGTAACTTAAATTTCATACTATGTGTCTCTTCTCGACATTCAGATTATGCCTAAATATCAAAATCACACCCCTAGAACCATTGCAAAGTCTAGCAAGCATTTTAAGTATGTGCGTGCATGCATGTATGTGTGTGTGTGCGCGCATGTATGTGTGAACACAATGACGACCCTTTTATTTAATTTTAAAGATAAGATTGAGAGATCAATCAGTTGTTTAAGCATCTAACTTGCCCTTGGTATGTTATTGTAAATATATTTATGGAACACAAATCTAATTGTGACCTATGACAATAAAAGTTGGCATTAGAAGGGGAATCAGAAATCTAGCACAGCCACCTCACTGTCCTCATGAGGACAGAAGCCCTGCAATGTTACCAACTTCCTAGCTCATGGCTATTTCCCCAGAGCCTGGGCTGCTGGTGGTATTTTCTTCCTCTTATAAGGCTGCTCCACAGTTTCCTACTAGTTCATTTAAACATAGAAAGGTTTGTGAGATAAGATGAAAAGACACTTTTCAAATCTTTTCATTCATATGAAAAGACTCTGTCTTTGGGCTTCCAATTTTGATCAGTGCATTCATTTGAGGCCAAAATAAGTATTATCAGGTTGTTGAAAGGTACAATGACATTTCATAGACTGTCTGCAAAGATTTTAAATGTTAGCCACCACATTACATCCCTGAGAGCTAGATTCAAAACTACTAGATTTGTTTTGTTTTTGGTTTTGTTTTGTTTTTTAGGTTTGTGCATTTCTTGAGGAGTAGTATGTTTTTTTCTCAAGAGCATCTAGAGCTTTGTGTGGACAGAAGAGAGTTTGAATCCCAGCTCTCTCTTCTTCAGTATTTGGCACTGTTGGCTTTCTTTTCCCTTTGTGAAGAATAGCCTTAGCACACCACTGGCATTTCTCTATTCACTCTGGGTGCTCTATATAAATATGACAGTGCTTCCTTCTTTAGCTAAACTTAAACTGTTGGGAGTTGGGTGCTAGGCCCTCTTTTGATTCAATAGTTTCTCCTAAGTGATCTTTTGACCTAAACTATATTTAAATGCTGGTGACTTCCAGGAATCCTGACCTCTCTAAGAGTCATCATACAGGTCCACACAGACATTGAGCTGCACAGCTTGCTGCCTTTGGTCTAAGATGTACAACCTGCACAACTGTATGTGGAAGCCCTCTCAGATCTGGAACTCCCTACGTAAGTGTGAATTTAGCAGATCCATTTGAAATGACTCATAGGTACCTGATTGGTACTTAGATCTTTTTTTTTTTTTTTTTTTTTTTTTTTAACAGAAATATTTTTATAGAACTCGTCACGTAGATTCGGTCTGTCATGAATCGTCTGCGTTAATGATAAGTCACTTTAACGCCTTTTGGAATCCGTTTCTTCCTACTGGCAATTTTATTTTATTTTTTTAAAGCATTTTTTTTTTTTAATTTTTATTTATTTATGATAGTCACAGAGAGAGAGAGAGGCAGAGACACAGGCAGAGGGAGAAGCAGGCTCCATGCACCGGGAGCCCGACGTGGGATTCGATCCCGGGTCTCCAGGATCGCGCCCTGGGCCAAAGGCAGGCGCCAAACCGCTGCGCCACCCAGGGATCCCCGGTACTTAGATCTTTTGATACTTAGCTTAGAGTGAGAGTCATGGCTTGGTTAGAGTTCACCGAATATGGCTCCCTCCCCACACACCCTCCCTAGTTAACTTGGTGAATTAGAACCATCTTCTGCATATACTTAGTTTTCAAGGAAAAACCTAGTTTCAGAACTCTGAGATCGTTCAGAATGTATGTTTCCTTTGGTCATTAGTTTAAGGTAGCATTTCTCACTAGGACTTAGAAGGTAGACCAAAAGTCTTTGGAATGTTGCAAATGCATAATAAGTATGTGTTGAAAGAAATATTCAGTAAATGAAAAACTGACAGGTTAGAGTTCTCGAGCCAGCAATATAGAGACATCAAGACCTGAGAGACAGACTAATATGGTGGACCTCACTGGCATCTCAGAGCTTCTAGCTTTTTCTAGCACTAAAAATATGATTCTGGGCAACATCGAACTATCAAAAGGCTTCATTAATGAGAGATATATACATGCACAAACCCAAAAGGTCAGGGAACAGGGCAGGCCTACTTTTTGGACTAGAACAGGATTTGGGTCAAAATCTCAGTACATTAGGTAAACTCTGTTATCTGAATTTGCCCCAAATCTTAGCAGTTCACTGGGATCACTCAGAACAGTATTACACCAGCTCTTGTTGTAGTACAACTCCCCCAACTAACACATTCATGGTTTTCAAAGCTGGATGTTTTTGTTTTGAATCTTCTGGAAGAATTAAAACATCAGTATACAAATAAAATAATAAAATATCCTCTGCCAGTAAGAGTTGTCACTTATTCTGTTTTAAGTATAAAAGTCTGATAATATATTTCTGTAATTTCTTATATAATGAAATATGAAGAATCATCCTACAATAATTTGGCTATTGCTAACAACTATGAAATTAACTGTCCCAAGGGTTTTTTTCCAATTTAAAGAGGGTTAAATTGCTCATTTGCATGTTGATTAGCATTCACTTTAAAAAGTAGGAAATGTAATTCCTCTGCATCCAACATTTAATGACAAACTTAGCATATCTAGCCATTAAATTTAAAGGGATCACTACTCTGTTTATTGGGTATCTTTTGGATAATAAGCTCATTATTCCATACCATCTCCAAATATTAAAACTACTGATTTATTTGCTTTCCTTGACACTAAAAAAAAATGTTCCCAGTGTGGCAGGTACAGCATTTCACAATAAAACCCAACTATCTTCACAAATGTATAGGCTTAAAATAAAGAATTGTGCAAGCTGATTTTAAAACTGGAATTTGTTGCCGTAAGACAAAAGCAATCACTGGCCTGTGTTCGATGGCATTTGATAATTTAAGTTTCTCTCCAGCAGCACTGCTATAATACATAGTTATTTAATGAGCAAATAAAGAACATTACCTAACCCTTTATCAAACTCATAACTTTACGTTTCAATATTTAGAAGATCAATACATAATGAAGTATTAATTATTACAAACATAACACAAATAATTAAATGTAACTATCATGATACATATGTTTTAGAAACAGTAAGCATCTTGACATCTAGGATTTTTTGCTTTTATTTAAGCAGAGATTAAATTCAAATATTGTATAATTTTAAATTATATTTTTAATTTAATTTTATTATAGTGCAAATGATAAGCTAAAGGCTTCTTGTATAGAGAGTCAAAAATATTCACAGAGTTACCACCAGCAATTCTATATTGGTCAGACATTGGAAACCGGGAAAAATGATTAATTGCCTAGTGACATAAAAGTAGAGATGATAAACGAGAAGGTAGGTAATTCTCTGTATCCTTTTGAAGCAGTGCAGAGCCAAATGTTCTATAACTATATAGATTTCATTAAAACCACTTGCAGATCTAGCAATAATTTTCTTATTTCCACCAATACTCATAAATGTAGTCATTGTCTAACAGTTCATGTCTGTATGTACTCAATCCTCTTCTAGGTGCTGGAGATGCAATAACAAAAAAATCCAGTCCCACCAATTTTGGATAAACAAGAAGTTAATCACTATGTAGATTTACATGTTTTGAGAGGAATAAGTATTGGGGGCCATGTCAGCTTGGAATAAAGGTATCCCAATTGCTTCGATGGATGAGGACAAGCGTTGTAGGGGACCTATGAATTGAGTTTTATAGGATGAGGAAGAAACAGCCGGGCAAAGAGAAGTTGGTGGGAAGTGTGAAAGAGCGTGGTGCGTCACTCTTCTAGGGAGAGTTAAAAAGAAAAAGGAAAAGATACCCTCTTCCACCGCCTTTCATGGAATATTCTCCTTCTCTGCAGTGTTTGTAGTGGTTCAAAAGGACTGTAGGAAAAAAAACAGTTGCATTGGAGGAAAATGTATGACTCGTGATGAAATCATAGACAGCAACATCACAGAAATATGTGAACTCTTCATAGACAATGCTCACATTTTGTCATATCGGGGACCACTGGTATGGCTCTGCATGTCCAGTGTAAAAATAATTCATCCTGCTGAGCTACAGAGGAAACAAAACTATACCTGGGAAAGAGTACTCAGCAATAAAAGGTAACATTTCTTCTAATTAGATGCAATGTTAATAGAGTAGTTACTGTATGTCAGGATCTGTAGTTATTTCATTCTCCCTAAATTTAGGTATGTTCTCCTCCTTAATAATTGAGAGGCCTATACCTGCAAGAACATCAGTGAAACAGACTCTGTGATAGGGACTGGAGGGCAAAGAGTGTACTTGGGAGGGCCAGGGAAAACTGGCAGGGAGTAGGGGTGGTGGTGCAGAGAAGGGATGAAGGCCAGTAAAGAGTATGCGATGAAACTACACTCCTGAGTAAGCAAACTCAGGAGTTTACTGAGCAAATCTCTGAGGAGTTTTTACTGCAGCAAATCTCTCCTTAGTTGATGAGATTGTGTTTATCTCCTTGTAAGCCCTACCTATCCTGAATGGTCTGTCATTGTCTGCCTTTAAAATCCTTCCTCTTCCTCTCTTTAAATAATGATGGGGCTAAGTTATACCCAAAGCTCACCCTACAGACTATTTCCTCAGTACCTTGCAGAAAACACCAAACAAAAATACCATTTTAAAAGAGGTGTATTTTTTTTTTCTTTTAGAATGTAAGCTCCACAAGAGCAGGGACAATGTTTTCTGTATGTTCTATTGTGCCTAGTACACTGTAAATGCTCAATAAATATTGATGATGGGGAAAAAAAAAAAAAAAGTCCTCCTGGAAGGGAGGAAACAAGAATGATTCTGTCTATAGAGAAAGGGACTGGGATATTTATATTCAGAAGAGTCATTCATTTGGGATTCATTTGGGTGGGATGATGTTAGCCCAGCCTCCCATCTCTCTCTTTATTTTTAAGATTTAATTTATTTATTTGACAGAGAGAGGGAGAAAGAAAGAGAGAGAGAGAGAGAGAGAGCAAGCATGAGGGGGCAGGGGAGAGGACAAGGGAGAGGAAGAAGCAGATTCCCCATGGAGCAGGGAGCCCTATACAGGGATTGATCCCAGGACCCTGAGATCATGACAGCCACAGGCGGGAGCTTAACCAACTGAGCCACCCAGGAGCTTCCAGCCTCTTATCTCTTATACACAAGAGCAGAATAGCCTTCTGTGGTTTCAGGTAGAAAATAAAAACTAACGACTCAGGCACATAGGTGCAAGCACTGAGGGTTGTGAGAAAGCAAGAGAACACTGAAAACTCTGAGAGATGGGGACAGGCCGCTGCCATCATCTGCTACAGATACTGGACAGCTGTTAAAAACTAAATAATAAATAAAGTATGACCAGGAATGAGTTAAAATGAGGTGAGTCTATCATGCCTTTGAAACAATATGCCAAGTGCATTTTGAAATACTAAGGACCCATCTTCTCAAAACCAGTGACTAAAGCAATTACACATTACAATGAAATAGGAAAATTTTAAGTGCTGAGCAAGAAATTATGCTCTGCCCTCAAGGTTTGAGATCGCAGTCTAATATTAATAACTTGGAGTAGAGAGTTGAAGAAGATGAATATGAAATTAGAAAAAAAATCCAAGGTTAGAAAAAAAGTAAAAGCAGTTGAGATGTACCAAATATAAAATGAAGAGTATATGCAGAAAATATAAGGACTATGTCAATTACAAATCAAGCAAGAGGTAGTTAGGAAAAAGTCACTTCTAAATTATAAATAGCAAAGGTTATTTAGAGAGAGACAAGATACATAGCCAATGATATAATGATTTTTCACTAAAAAAAAAAAAAAGAGTAGCCATAAGACTTAATGCCAGTGACACAAAACACACACTTTTCACAGAAAAAGAATAGAAGGAAAAGGCCTTTCACCTGGCCATGGGCTTGGTATAAACAATCATAGGCAAAGTTCACATAAGGGAATTTATACACATATCTCTTCTAAAAATACTTCAGAATTAACTCACAAAAATTAGAGGGAAATAAAGTGTATATATGTATATATTCACTTTATTTATTATATATAATATACTTTATTATATATATAAAGTATATACATATTCAAACTAAAAGAAAGGCTAGCTTCTGTCAGTACTAATTAGCAAAATGACTTTGGAAAATTATTGCACATCTATACACCTCAAATTTTCTATTTACAAAATGACAGTTTGCATATGACAATTTGTAGGATAATATTTAAGAGGGAAATCTTCTAAACATACTAGTAATTAGAACCGGAACATTTTATTCAATATATTTAGAATTAATGAATTATTTCACCTCTATTAAATAAGTAACTTATGGTAAAAGGATGGAGAAATATATTTTAATTTAGAACTTAGATATGATCTGTCAATGTGAGAATATGCTTGCCCAAAATTAAACACTCACTGGATAATATGGTATATATAAACATATGTAATGAAAATAGTCTCAATAAAACTGAGTATTTCCAATACAATTTTCAAAACCACTGGAATAAAAGTCAATCTGCTACATTCTATATATATCAAGAAACTCCACGTTGTTAAAAAAATATTAGTAAAAGTGTAAGCAAAACTTGTATTCTCCATGGCCGTGTATCTCCAGATATAAATAAACTGATCTATGCATAGGAGCCCTCTGGTCTATCACGATTACCAACCCCCAAATCAGTCATCCAAAAACAGTTTAGGTATCAGAATGGTTTTAAAGAGCTTAATTTGAAATTCAAGTGATACATACTTTACTGTATCCACAAACACAATAAACCAGCTAGTCCCATACATTTGAGGCAGTTTAAAAAGAGACTAGGACATGAGAACGGGACTTCGAAAAGTTGATTAGGCTCCTCTAAAGTTATGGGAAGGGCTGAAAAACCATGATTTGATAAAAAGCTGAAGAAAAAAGGAAGAATAAGGATATAAACTGGTCATGCCCCTGACCTCTGAAGTACCAGCTCTCTCTCAAAGCAGAGTGCCACTTCATAGAGAAAAGGAAGAGCTCAGACAACAATACTGTGGTTTCCACTTGGTTTCATGATCTACATCTATGCTGCGTTTGGCCTCTGCTGGTCCACATACCTATTCCATACACTTGGGGCATCCTCAAACTCACTCAATGCTGCCCTGCACAAACCAGCCCCTTACCATGCTTAGAGCTTCAGCTAATTTCTTTACCCACCTTGACCGGTATCTTGGCCTTTGAGACTCTTAGATTGAGCTCCTACATTTAAACCCAAATATATCCAAGTGGCAACAGCTATTTTCAGATACATAAAAATCCTAATTGTAGAGAAGTGACTAGGTCCACAGCGTGGCTCCAGAAGAGAGAGCCATAAATATTACAGGTAGACATTTACAGAAGGTAAACTTGAAGCTCAAGGAAAAAGATATTTTCTAACAGCTAAAGCTGCTTAAAAATAGATGGTCACCCTGTGCCAGTCTGGAAATCAGGTCTGCCACTTTAGACCTAACCTTGACAACTGCCAGGACATCTTAGCTTCCCTAACAATTTTGCCCCCACTGGGTCCAATTTCCCACCTTTGATCAACATCACTAGCTCCTTTCTTTGTGCTTTTTGGCTTCCTGGGAGCCACTGGAGAAAGGCAGGGCATTGTAATGATTAGCCCAATACAAATCTAAATCAGCAAACTGTATTCCACCTCTATTTGCCCCTTGCAAAATTTTTATTCAGTTCACAGAGATCCTCTAGTTCAGTGGCTTTTGGAATTTTTTTTTTAAGTTACACTCCACAGAAAGAATTGCGTTTTATGTCATGACCCAGGATATTCATATATATCTATTTAACTGCAAGAACATTTTATGAAACAAAGTCTACCCTTACAAAATGTCATGCACGGTAATATTTTCTGTTGGATTCTATTTCACTTTTGAATATACTAGTTGCAACCTACTGAAGTGCTTATATGACCTGATGATGAATCACGACCCACTAATGGATCATATACCTTTGTTTAGAAAACTACTAATTTTATGACTTAGGCATGTATGTTCAGTGAATGACTCTTCAAGTCAAGGTAAGTCATAAGTGTTTTTATCTTTTTCTGCTGCATTTCAAAATACACACTTTTATGAACATTTTTTTACTGACACTCGGGTTCTCAGAGTTCTCCCCCACCTTCTCCTCTCCAAATCTGCTTTGCTCAGCTTTGCTCTAATCCCACTTTGCCTACTGGAAACGTCTTATTCTATTATTCCCACTTTCCTGGTCCCCAACTGCCCTCACATCTTGTGTCTCTCTTCCCCACTTTGTTCTTCTCTGCTACAGACAGATTTGATCAGGTCAAGTCACTTGTATTTTGATAAACAGTGAAAACAACAACAAAAGCTTCCTTTGAGTCAGCCTTCCTTGAAAAGAACCTATTTTCTTAACTCATCATTTGTCAAAGAATTACTCTTGGTGAAACATGGTAAGTGGTTTAAACTCTTTTTCTTACTATAATGTTTTGTGTTTATGATTTCTCTGCTTGGGCTGGAAATACCTTGAGAACAGCCATTGTATGTTACATAGCTCTTTGGTGTGTAATTTGCCTGAATCGTGGGGTGCAGTGAGGGCAGCAATCAGCAGGCACCGAATGACTGGAATAGCTGGAAAACATCATGAGAGGCAGTTCCTATGGCCCAGCTTCTCTAGAACATGTGTAACTCTGAACCTCAGATTCTACAGGTCTCACTCAGGCATGGAAGCTACTACCTCACTGCACACTTTCTGTTCTCATTTCTGCAACCGCCTAGAGCTAGAACACTACATAAATATATTTGTTTAGAAAGTAAAGCTGTGAAAAGCAATGTTTTGTTTGGAAATGTGTGGAATACTGTAGCATAAATCATCTTGATCCATCATCATCACATGAGCCTTCCCAATGAGGGGGCAAGGTCTACAAGCCTCACTTCACATCAGAGGAAATGGAAAGGAGTCATTGAGCTAGAAGGACCTGGTTCAAAATACAAAACTACAAAATGATTGATCTAGGGCTCCAATCTAATTCTTCTGAGTGTGAAAACTTGGCCTCTTTCCTATATGAGGGTTCTTCCATAATCAAGGAATCAACTACAGGCAGATTTTTTTCTAATCAACTTCATAGGTACATATGTTTTTTGAAAATCATAGTTTCCACATAAACAATGCGTTATAAATGTTCTGGTTATGCTTGTTTACATAATACTTATATTTTTAGAGCTCTCCTAAGTTTCTACACCAATATTCTCTCCCTGTAAGATAAGCAAGCAATAAGACCTGTAGGTCTTATTACCATAGTTTTCAGATGAAGAACTGAAACTAAATGAAACCATGTGACTTTCCCAAATTCTCACTGCTCACTAGGGGTGGGGGTCATAGGGTTAGGTTCACACCTGGCTTCTCACCCACTTTTTCACAAGACCTTTATGTCCTTCACAATGTTAAAATCCTTCCTAATGTTAGCATATAGAGTCTGAAAAATAGATTTCAATTTTAAGAATTACTTAATTAAAAATAAACAACATTCTAACCCTAAAAAAAAAAAAAGACTGCAGGATTCTAAAATTACTGATCAGAAGATTTCAATGGAACTGCATAAAATGCACTGATATGTAATTTACTAATATAAGCCTCATTCATTTCCTTATATATTAGCACCAACTCTGAAATCCAAGAAAATTATTTTATAAAACTTTAAAATTTATTTTATAAACTCAAAAATGATTATTTTAAAATCATTTATGGTTATATATATTTTATTTTCATACGCATGAATATAATTTTATTTATTTTTTAAAGATTTATTTATTTGAGAAAGAGAGAGCACAAATGGGAGAGGCAGAGGAAGGGAAAGAGAGAGAGAGAGAGAGAGAGAGAGAGAGAGAACCTCAAGCAGACTCTCCACTGAGCATGGAACCCAATGTGGGGCTTGATGTCACAACCCTGAGATCATGACTTGAGCCAAAATCAAGAGTGCTTGATTTTTAATCAACTGAGCCACACAGGTGCTCCTACACATGAGTATGATTTTAAATATCATTGCAATTTAGAACCCTGAAAGTCTTGTAGTTTGCCAAGAAATGGACATAATAAAGTATGTATTTCTAATAATACTAAGTGGCTCAGTTGAACATCATATGTACTTAAGATAGACTGGAAAGTTCTACTTTTAAATATCTTGAGAGAGAATCAATTCTTCTCTCTATATGTATGAATGGAACTTTGCTGTATATTCATGAATTGTATATTGATCCTGTTCTCCTTCCTTTCAATCTCCATAGAAAATTCTGTAACTCTCATAACACTTGGCTTAGTATATTAGAATTATGTGTATAGTTGCTTTGTCCTGCTCTTTTCACTTCACTTCCCTACGCATCTCCACATGTTCCTAAAACTTTACCAGTATCAAAAATGAAACCAGAATAGTTGGTCATCATGTATATACAAGCTTCCTGAAGACCAGAGATACATCTTACTCCAACTTTCATCTTGAACCATGCTGGGAAGATCTCTGCAAATACTAGGAGATAAATAAACATTGGTTGAATTTAATGAAATTTGAAGGCTAAAGTATAATAATTTATTCATGGTCATTAGCAAATGCAGTTAGATTCACCACACATGATAACTTGATTTGCACTTGAGAAGGTACAAAAACTTGGGAGTCAGCTTTAAAAGTAGACGTGTGGTTCTGGAATGAATAAGTCACAGCAAAAAAAGGCACAGCATAAGGAATACAGTCAATAATATTGTAATAGTGCTGTATGGTAACAGATGGCCGCTACACTTGCGGTGAGCATAGCATAATGTATGAGCTTGTCAAATCACTGTGTTGTTTACCTGAAACTAATGTAACGCTGTGTGTCATCTATGCTCAAATTAAAATATTTCTAGAAATAGATATGTGATTCCCAATGAAAGATTCGGAAAGAAAGTGGCTTCACGGAGTGGTTTTGATTCCAAATATTTAATTTTTTTAATTTTTAATAAATAAGTACCCCCCCCCCACTACATACTTGTTCCATGTGCAAAGATGTTGCAAAAAGTGTTAAAAGAAAACCATTACATTTCAGTTCAGGCAATTGTTTCATTCTTCAAAAACATAGCTTGGCTCAAATTAAAATCCATCAGGTTTCTCCTGTGCAAGAAGAAATCATTTGATATCCACAACTGCTTTTTAAAAGACTGACCTAAAGAATAGGTGGCTGTCACTGTTATATTATGGCCAATTAAGTCATTTTTCCCATTATACGTCTTGATCAAGAATGTTTTTGTAAAGGGAAGCTTTTACACAGCTCAAATTATGCATATCAGCTTACTCAGAATTGAATCTCAAATGCATTTCAGTTTCCTTAATGATGCATAGAACATATGCACTTTCATAAAGTCTGAAGATCACTCAAAATTTCAATACAGATTAACCTCATATTTATCACCATTACTTTATGAGAAAATCTCTTTTTGTTTACATCCCTTCAGCTTAATCTATGAAGACTTGGCTATGAGATAAGAAATTAAAGCTCATAGTACTATTCTGTCTGCTAGTGCTCATTCAAGTTTTATACCTCAAGAGTCTTTAAGATTCAGACTCTTCTATATTTCTCTAGACAGGTAAGGTACCAATTTATAATAGAGTGAAGAAAGTTTTGATTATCTTTTTAATTTTTAATTTGTCATTTGATGAAACTTGATGAGCTGGAACAGTGAAACCCCTAATAGAAAACAGGAAAACAAGGATTTTATTATACATATATGTTTTTTAAAGTTTTATTATAAACATAGTTATTTGTTGGGTCAAACAGTACACTGAGCAACTTTATGACGGTATTTAATTTCATAGAAATCCTATGAAGTAGGTATCATTTACTGCTCAAAGAGGCTATTAGATCTAGAGTTAGAGCCTAGTCTGATTATGAATCCTTAATTACTCTGGGCAGAGGTCATAATAAATTTAATATACTTCTTCCCATTGGGCTGATTATAATTAAACAAAAAGGATTTACCCACATTTTAAAAAAAGAAGAAAGAACAAGAAAAAGGATTAGTACCAAATAATAAATCGAGACAAAAGGAATAATTTTAAGTTTATACACTTCAACCATTAATGAGCTTACATAGGCAGACCTCTGGATATATTACCAGTGCTTCCGGACCAGAACAATAAAGTGAATATTGTAATCAACTGAGTCAAATGGATTTTTTTTGGTTTCTAAGTGCAAGCAAAAGCTATGTTTATACTATAACTTAATTTAAAAATACTTTTTTTTTTTGCTAAAAATGCTAACCATCTCTGGGCTTTCAGTGCTACAATCTTTTTGCTGGTGGAGGTTTTCTTAAAATAAGAGAAGAGTTTCCCCTATTGACTGACTTCTTTCATGAATGATTTTTCTCTAGTATGAGATGCTGTTTGATGGCATTTGACCCCCTAGTAGGACATCTTTCAAAATTAGGGTTGATCCTCACAAGGCCTGCCACTGCTTGATCAACTAAGTTTATGTAATATTCAAAATCCTTTGCTGTCATTTCCACAATCTTCACAGCATCTTCACGAGGAGTAGATTTCATCTCAACAAACTACTTTCTCTGCTCATCTGTTCAAAATTTATCATGACATTGCATGAGCTCAGTCACACCTTAGGGGCTCCACTCCCATTCTAGTCCTCTGGCTGTGGCCACCACAGGTGCAGGTCACTCCCTCCACTGAAGTCTTGATCCCCTCAAAGTCATGCCAGAGGGTTGGTATCAACTTCTCCCACACTCCTGTTCATGTTGAGAGTTTGACCTCTTCCCACAAATCACTGATATTCTTCCTGGTGTATGGAATGGTGAATCCTTTCCAGAAGGTTTTCAATTTACTTTTCCTGGATCCATCAGAGAAATCAGTAGTTCTAGCAGCTCCCATCTTATGAAAAGTACTTCTCAAATAATAAGCCTTGAAATGCAGAAAGGCTCCTTGATCCATGGGTGGATAGGTGTGTTAGCAGTTATGTCAAGAGGCAGGAAAACAACATTCATCTCACTGTCCATCTCTATCAGAGTTCTCGTGTGACCTGGTATATTGTCAATGAGCAATAATCATTTGAAAGAAATCTTGTTTTCTGAGCAGTAGGACTCAACAGTGGGCTTAACCTATTCAGTAAACCATGTTGTAAGAAGGATGTGCTATCATCCAGGGTTTTTGTTCTATGTATAGATAACTGGAAAAGTAGGTTTACAATAATTCTTGAGGGTCCTAGGATTTTGGAATGGTAACTGAGCATTGGCTTTAGCTTAAAGTCACCAGCTGTATTAGCCCCTAACAAGAGAGTCAGCTTGTTCTTTGAAGTTTAGGCCAGGAATTGACCTCTCCTCCATAGTTAAAAAACGTCTTAACTGGCATCTTCTTCCAATAGAAGGCTGTACTGTCTACACTGAAAATCTGTTTATTGGAGATCTGATAACTTGTTGCAGCATATACATCAACATTTGATGCTTCACCTTACACTTTCATTTAAAGAGTTAACTTTAATCACCTGAACCAAACTCTGCTAGTTTCCAACTTTTCTTCTGCAACTTCCTGACCCCTTCACTTTTCACAGAATTGAAGAGTTAGGGTCTTGCTCTGGATTAGGCTTTGGCCCAATATTTGAGAATGTTGTGGCCAGTTTGGTCTTCTATTCACACTACTAATTCTTTCTCCATATCAGCAATCAAGATGTTTGGTTTTCTCATCATTTGTGTGTTCACTGAAGTAGTACTTTTAACTTCCCTCGAGAACTTTTCCTTTGCATTCCAATTTGGCTCACTGTTTAGTGCAAGAGACCTAGCTTTCAGCTTATCCTGGCTTTGAACATGCCTTCCTCACTAAAGGTAATAATTTCTAGCTTTTGATTTAAAGTGAGTGAGGAAAAAAAAATAAATAAATAAAGTGAGTGAGGGATGTATGACTCTTCCTTTCACTTGAACACCTAGAGGCCATGGTAGTGTTATTAATTGCACTACTCCAATATAGTTGTGCCTCAGGGAATAAGAGAGCCCAGAGGAGAGGGAGAGGGATGGGGAAATGGCCAATCCCTGGAACAGTAAGAATACACATAACATTTATTTATTAAGTTCACTATATAGTTGTGGTTCACGGTGCCCCAAAACAGTATGACAGTAACCTCAAAGATCACTGATCACAAGCTACCATAAGAAATATAATAATAATGGAAAATCTTGAACTATTGCAAGAATTACCAAAATCTGACACAGATACACACACACATGTGCACATGCTGTTGGAAAAATGGCACTACTAAACTGCCCAACACAGGGTAGTCACAAACCTTCATTTGTAAAAAAAAAAAAAAAAAAAAAAAAAAAGCATCTGTGAAAGAAAATAAAGTGAAGCACAATAGAACATATTATGCCCATCTTTAATAATTCCATTTTGAGAACAAGCTCATATTTTCGAGGTATGTGTTTAAGAGTTTATTTGGGGATATAAGTCAGAAAGCTATATTAATTGTTTTAATTTTTTTTTAATTATTTACTGAGATGACTTTAAGGCTATGTCAAAGATGAGGCTGCTTTTTCCCAAACAGATATGAACTCATTTTTAACAGCTCTCTGTCTAAAATTAATAGAGTCGTACTCCAGGATAAAATATTAGTGCTTTTATTCTCTGCACTGGAGTAGATACAAAACTACTTCTTATGAAAAATCCTGGCTGTGTTTTTCAAGTGTTCTTCCAACCTAGCGTTCAACAGAAACCCATCTCCACAATGAGACAGGCATACATTAGCTTTCCCTCTTTCATCATAAGAATAAAGCACAGAGGTATGTCTTTAATCTGCATATGAAGTGGTTACATTGATACCAAGAAATCCTCAGATTCCTCGATGTGCAATACTTAGGAAAAGAGGATTTCACTATGCATTTATTTTTTCTGCCTAGAATTACTTTGTAAATCATACAACCACATGTTCATTGGTCATTCCATAGAATTAACTTTAAGAAAGCCAACACTGTAGCTAGTCTAAGCATTCATGATTAGTGAAAAATCTTTTAGAAAAAAGGGATTACCAAATTTGTGAGCATAGGGTTTTTTTTTTTCACAATATTCTTTTATTATCCCTTTTTAAAAAATATTTTATTTATTTATTTATTTATTTATTTATTTATTTATTTATTTATTTATGAGAGAGAGAGAAAGAGAGCATGAACGGGGCGGGGGGGGGGGGGGAGAGAGGAAAAGGGGGAGGTAGAAGCAGGGTCTCTGCTGAGCAGGAAGCCCAATGTGCAGCTCAATCCCAGGAGCTTAACTGACTAAGCCACCCATGTATCCCCTTTATTAACCTTTTAATATCCATGGAATCAGTAGTAATGTGTGCTCTTTCAGTTTTAATGTCAGTAATTTGTGTCTTCTGTCTCCTTTTTATTAGCCTAACTAAAGTTCAATCAATTTATTGATCTTTTTCCAGAACAAGCTTTAGATTTTACTAACTTTCTCTATTGTTTTCCTGTTTATAATTTCATTGATTTCTGCTCTAATTTTTATTTCTTCTCTTCTGTTTGTTTTGGGCTTAATTTGTTCTTTTTTCTATAGTTTTCTAGAGTAGAAGCTTAGATTATTAATTTTAAGTCTTTCTTCTCTTCTAATATAATATTCAACAATATAAAACTGTTTTGTAACTCCACTTTGGTTGCATCCCACAAATTTTGATAAATTGTATTATGTTTTTGTTTAGTTCAAAATATTTTAACATTTCTTTGCAAGACTTTCTTCTTGGACTCATATCATTTAGAAGTGTGTTGTTTAATCTCCAGTTATGTGGAGGTTTCCAACTATCTCTCCATTTTTGATTTCTGGTTTAATATCATTTGGTCTGAAAAAAAAATTGTATGATTTCTATTTTTTAAAATTTGGATATTTTTAATGACCAGAATCTGCTCCACTTAGGTGAATGCTTCACATGAGCTTAAAAAGAATGTCAACTAATCAACTAATCAAGTTGACTGGTGGTATTTTTCAGTTCAACTACATTCTTAATTGATTTTCTGCTTGTGGGATATGTCAATTACTAACAGAGAAGTGTTGGTCTCTTCAAGTTAGTAGCAGATTTATTTATTTCTCCTTGCTTTTCTTCCAAATTTGTCTCACAGCTTTTGATGATCTGTTGTTAGGCACATACACATAAAGTATTGTTATGTCTTCTTGATGATTTAACCTCTTTACCATTAGGTAATGCTGTTTTTATCCCTGATAATTTCCCTTGTTTTGAAGTCAGCTTTGTCTAAAATAAATATAGCTACTCCAGCTTCCTTTTCATTAATGTTAGCATAGTATATATATTTCTCCATTACTTTACTTTCAAACTATATGTGTCTTTATATTTAAGGTAAGTCTTCTAAACAACGTGTAATTGGGTCTCTCTTTTTTCAAAAAATGAATTCTGACAATCTGTTTTTTAATTGGGAAATTTAGACCATCTGTATTTAAAGTGATTATTGATATAGTTGGATTAACATCTGCCATGCTTGTTAATGTCTGTTATTCATTGCTCTTGTTCTTTGCTTATTTTTTGGTTTTGTCTTCCAGTTTATTTCTGCCTTCACTGGTTTCAGTTGCATATTTTACAGGATTCTATTGTTTCTCCTCTCTTAGCATATCGGTTATTCTTTTCTATTCCTTTTAGCAGTGGCCCTTGATTTTCCAAAAAATTTACAACTAATCCAAGTCTTGTCTCACACAGCAATGCAGCATTTCATGGACAGTGCAAGTATCTTATGATACAGTGTTTCCCATCCCTCCTTCCTGTTTCTTAGTAGTATTGCTGGCACTATGTCTCTTATCCATAAGCTATAATCATTGAATACATCGCTGATATTATTTGGAACAAACGGTTATGTTACATCAGTTAAGAACAAGAAAAATATGACTATTTTATCTTCATTATTTCTTCTCTAATGCTCTTCCCCTTTTTATTTAGATGGAGTTCCTGATATATATATATATATATATATATATATATATATATATATATATCTTTCTCTTTCTTTCTTTCTTTCTTTCTTTCTTTCTTTCTTTCTGTAGAATTTCTCTTAACAATTCTTTTAAGGAAGATCTACTGGTGACAAATTTCCTCAATTTTTGTTTGTCTAAGGAAGTATTCATTTATTTCCTCTTTGTCTGATTTTCTACAGTTTGAATATGATAGACGTAGGTATAAATTTTTGTATTTTCTCTAAGATGCTGATTAGTGTCTCTGAGCTTCCTGTATCTGTAATTTATTGCCCATAATTAATTTTGAAAAATTCTTAGTGATGATTATTTCAGATTTTCCTTTTCTTTCTTTCTTTCTTTCTTTCTTTCTTTCTTTCTTTCTTTCTTTCTTTCTTTTTCTTTCTTCTGAATCTGGTAACACCATTACATGGGTTTTATATCTTTTGTAATTTTCCTACAATTTTTGGATAATCTGTCTTTTTCATTATTTTTTTTCTCTTTTCCTTTCAGTTTTAGAAGTTTTAACAGGCATCTTTTTAAGTTCACTGATTCTTTCCTTAGCTCTGTCCAATCTGCTGATAAGTCTCTCAAAGGCATTCTTCTTTTCTGCTGTAGTTTAAAATTTATTATTACTTTTATTTGTTTATTTTTATTATTTTTTAAAGATTTTATTTATTTATTCATGAGAGATACATACACAGAGAGAGAGAGAGAGAGAGAGAGAGAGAGAGGCAGAGACACAGGCAGAGGGAGAAGCAGGCTCCATGCAGGGAGCCCGACGTGGGACTCCATCCTGGGTCTCCAGGATCAGGCCCTGGGCTGAAGGCATCGCTAAACCGCTGAGCCACCTTGGCTGCCCTATTATTATTTTTAACATTTCCTTTGCTTCTTTATTAGTTTCCTTCTCTCTGCTTACATTACCTATCTGTTCTTGTATATTGTCTAATTTTTCCATTAAAGCCAATAGCATATTAACCATATTTGTTTTAAATTTTTAGTCTGATAATGCCAACATTTCTGTCATATTTGAGTGTTATTTGAATTCTTGTTCTGTCTCTTCGAACTGTGTTCTTTGTTATTTATTATATCTTGCAATCACATTCTTGAAAGCCAGACATGATGTACTGGGTAGATGAAACTGAAGTAAATATGCCATTAGTGTGAGGTTTTATGTATACACAGCTAGAGATTGGACTATTTACTTTTTTTGAAACTATAATTTC
Organism: Vulpes lagopus; assembly: GCF_018345385.1. Lineage (NCBI taxonomy): Eukaryota > Metazoa > Chordata > Mammalia > Carnivora > Canidae > Vulpes > Vulpes lagopus. The sequence continues at coordinate 14,859,886 of NC_054836.1, read as the reverse complement.
ATCAGAGGCTAAAATTTCATCTGGTGCCCATGTATTTATCTCCTCTGTTGACTTTGGGTTTTTCTACAGGCTTCTTAAATAAGATTGAAAACCTGCTATTCTTTCTGTCGTATTCCTCTACCATTGTGCAGGAACCCTACTGATGTGGTGTAAGGTGTTGGCTGGAGAAAGCCAAGTGTTCTGTAGTCCTATGACTAGGTCTCAGCCTTTAGTGACCTGTTGGGCTATGACTATCTCAAGTGCTTCTCTGGGCTGGCCTCCTCCTCCCTCACCGCCCTTATTGAGACAGAAAGGGGGGAGATGGGTATTTCTCTTCCCTGATGTTGGAAAACTGTTTTCTTCCTGAAGGTATGTCTTGCTAAGAAGCCTGAAATGCTCTGACACATTTTTAAATGGCTTTGTTTTTTCTTCTGCTGCCTGAAGCAGAAGGGAATTTTTTTTTTCTCATCTTCACTTTAAGAACAAGATGGGTTTCCCAGAGGTAAAATTTATAAAAAGCCTGGTGGCCTGCTTGAGACAGCCCTCTCCTGCCAAATTTTTACCTAGAAGTTATCCACACTGAGCCTCCTGCAATTCTTCGATTATAGGTTAGGTTTCCATACACTGCTACAGATGCCTTCAAAATTCCCACACTTCAGCTTTGCTAAGTTGTAATTTCCTGTATCCACCTGTCCAGTTTGGAGGAAAACAATTTGTCCTATAACCTCAGTTCTCTGGTGGGTCTAAAAAGAATTGCTGATTTTTCAGTTTGCTTAATTTTTGTCTGCTTATGTGGATGGGAGTGAGAACTTCCAAATTCTGTACATAATTCTGTAGGATGTTAGAAACTGGAAGTGTTTACTTATTTTTACATTTATAAAATACACAGAGCCTAGCACAAGTGATTTTTGAACAAATGACTGGAAGAGTGACTAATGAATGAATTACATATCTGACATAATTACATGGAAATAAGAAAGAAATAATTAATCAAAACTGATTTATACATCATGCATTACTTTCCAGGCTCTGGCCTCATCATCAACATTTGTGAAGAGAAGTTCTGGCTTGACCTACAGCACTGCAATATTTTGGCTACTTATTTTTAATGGGTATAATTTTATCACGTATATTACCAGATTAATTTATATATTTATCATTTAAACGATCAGATTAATTTACATAATATATATGTATGTAACCCAATAATTTATTTATTAAATATTTTATTTGTTTATTCATGAGACAAGGCAGACTGACTGCTGAGTGAGGACTAGCGGACATTAATCCAGCAAACTTTTGCTAGAGAAGTAAAACTGGAAAAGTAAAGGTTGGGACTTGAAATAAGAAAACCAGTTAAAGTTTACAAAAGAGCAGACAGGCCAGCATGTCCCCTAGTCTACTTTGGCAGAAAATTGAGGCTTGCTCTCTGGAGATACCGAACCAGGTAGGATTTAGACTTAGGAACATCTGATACAGCTTAGGGCTAAGCTAGAAAACCATTTAAAATAAGCAGATTAAGTGAAAATTTGCATACAAGTGAGATTTAAAATTTCTTTTCTGTTCACAACTTCCAAAAGCTTCACAGATATTGACACTTGGAGGTCACTCAATGAAAAAAAAATATATATTACTACCCTATCACATCATACTGAAGGTTGCCTCCCTCCAAACTCAACCCATACAGATAAACTTTCCAATCAAATTTTTGGTCCCTCAGTTATAAATGAGAATGTCAGGTAAACAGCTGAGTACTTCAAAATATTTGAGGAATGCCTCTAGTGTGTGAACTGTAGATCAAACCAAATGAGTACTTGCTTGCTCTCTCTCTGTCTCACACTATTTCCCCACAAATACACACACATACAATATGAAATAATGTTCAGTAGGGAAACTGGAAGATGGAATTGTGCAAATCTCCCAGAATGTTTACATAAACATGAAGGTACTGAAAAAGGTAAGAAAAATAAGGAACTTGGAAAACTCATGCTGGAATTCTCATATCAATATAAGAGAATCGTGGAAGAGAAAAAAGAGAGTAGATGAGGAAATTATCCAATACAGTATTTAAAAATTCCCAAAACAAATGACATGACTTTTCTAATTGAAATATTCCATGGTATGCCCTGCACAGTAATTGAAAAGTGACTCATATCAAAGCAGGTCATTGCAGGATGTTAGCATATTAAGTCTTTGGCACAGTGTGCATGGCTCTAATTCCCAGACCTGACATGTAATATTCCCTCTGCTGGAATATTGTCCTTCAGATAAATCAATAGTTCCCTGTATGTTCTGAGTTTTACCTGTTATCGCCTTTTATTTTTTAAGATTTTTATTTATTCATGAGCGACACACAGAGAGAGGCAGAGACACAGGCAGAGGGAGAAGCAGGCTCCCTGTAGGGAGCCTGATGGGGAACTCAATTCCAGGACCCTGGGATCATGCCCTGAGCTGAAGGCAGATGCTCAACCACTGAGCCACCCAGGTGCCCTATTATCGTCTTTTCATTAAGGTCTTCACCCTTAATGAAACTCTAAATTAAAATTCTATTTTCCCAGAGCATTCCCTACATGCTATACTCTTATTTTCCCCCATAGCACCTATAACTATCCAGTGCCCTATTTATTTTATTACTTCTCTCTCCCTTTTCTATGTTCCTGCATGAACTATGATGTCAGCTCCACAAGGATGGAGATGATTGGAGAGTTTCTCACTGTATCCCCAGTATGTGGAACAGTGTCTGGCCCATAGCTGGCAGTAAATAAATGTTTGTTGTGAGAAGAAATGATGGCGAGACACATCTAAAAGTTTTCAGAAAAAAATGATTAGGACTCAAAATGGCATATAACTTTTCAATAGCAACATTAAAAGCTGAAAACTGGTTGAAAAATAAGTTAAGTATGAGAGGAGAATAAACACATTTGCATTTACTGATAGACATGGACCCCCAATTTTTAACATGTGTATAGGAAGCTGTGGAGACTAGGTTCCACAGGGAGGAAGGAATAAGATATGGGAAGTCATGAGTTCAAGGATATGAGAAATAAGCAATCTTGGAAAGAAGCAAAAGCAGTCACGGGATGATGATAAGAAGTACAATAGCTGTGCAGCAAGAGTAGAGCACAATCTAGCCCGACTAGAGCCAAAAGACAGAGGACTCTACCACACATTTCTCTAAAATAAGAAGGGGGAAGAAATCAAAACAGAATTGACCTATTGCCGCATATATCTGATGTTATTTGTTAAGACTTTGTTATTAATATGGTAGATAGTTCAGAGATAAATTAGTAATAGGCAGTTGTATAAAACTGAGGAAATCTAAGAGGCAATTTCTAACTCCACGGAAAAAAAATTGCACAAGAAAGAGAACATAATCATAGAGTAATCACAGCACCTAAGAAGCTCAGATGAAAAAACAATTTACAAGTCACCACGATATAAATTTGTAGTATTGACTTAACAACACAATAGAATATAAATCTTTATGGACTGAAAAGATATAAGTGAAAATGTATGAAAGCAGAACAGTATATATAATATAATCACATTTTATGTTTATGTTTTATACAAGTTTATGATTTGATGTAAATGTTTAGAGACTCCTCTAAAAAGATAACGGACCAAATTGCTACTATATACTTTTACTCATTGTTCTATATGTCTGCGTTCTTTAATTTTTGTGTTTTTTGTTTGGTAGTTTGTTTTTTTTTTTTTAAGATTTATTCATTTATTTTAGAGAGCGACATAGGGAGAGGGACATAGGGAAAAGGAGAGAGAATCTTAAGCAGATTCCACGTTGAGCGTGAAACGCAATATGAGGCTTGATCTCACAACCTTGAGATTACAACCTGAGTCGAAACCAAGAATCAGATGCTTAAATGACTGTACCACTCAGGCATCCCTCTTTAATTTTTTATGTAAAGTGGCATTCAGGGGCACCTGGGTGGCTCAGTCAGTTTAGCATCTGCTCCAGTCATGAAATTGGGGGTCCTGGGATGGAGCCCCACATTGGGTTCCCTGCTCAGTGGGGAGTCTGCTTCTCCCTCTGCCTCTGCCCCTTCCCCCTGTTCCTACTCTCAAACTCTCAAATAAATAAATATTTAAAACAATTCTTAAAAATATAAATAAACAAGTATTCAAGTATTCATTTTAATAATTAAATTTTGTGTAAAATATAGATCCAAACACAATTTTAATTTTTACATAGTAGTCCCATTTATATGTGTCATAATTTGGTCTCTCAGGGTTTTTGTTTTTTCATCTTATGTTTAGAATGCTTCTAGTATTTTTCTCTTTTAAATATCCTTATACACAAATCTTGCAATTCATTTGATTATTTTCCTAGAATACATGCCAGATGGAATTGTTGATAGAAAATTCCCATTTTAAAGCTTTTGATAAATAATCCAAACTGAACATCAAAAGACTGAAACACTTCATATCCTCACAAGGATTGTTTGACAGTGTTTATTTTCTCACATCTTGTCAACATTGGATAGTAACATTCTTTTATCATATTTGACATACTTAAAAAAAACTCTCCAAGTTTGTATTTAGTTGATTATTAGTGATGTAGAGCATGTGTTCGTGTGTTTCAAGCCACTGACAATCTTTGAATGCACTCCTCTCACTTTCTCTCCTTGTCACTGCTGTAACGGCTCTGATCATCTCTCTTGGGCTTTTGGGCTCATATCTGATCACAGAGCCAAGTTCTCTCCTTGTGTACCATCTCTTGAACTACTTCTAGATTTATTTTTCTAAATCACAAATCTGAGCATATCATTTGCTTGCTTGAAGGCTAGCAATTTTCTACAATTAAAGTCTAAAATTCTTAAAAGGGGTACACCACATCAACATTTACATGAGCTCAAATATTTTCTAAATTATTAAAAGGGGTTTTTCATGACAATTTTTCTTCAATAATCACAAAGAACTTGGGATTAGGGGGTCCCCTCTTGTTTACAGCAACATTCACTGTCTCTACTTAAGAAGAGATTAAGGAGTGACATCACCAACATGGCAATTAAAGGTGTTCCTAATTTCACTCCCCTTCACAAGAACAGTTAACAACTATTTAAAAACATGATACCACCAAGAGAATTCTAGGAAATGGGAGTGAATATGAAGCACCCCCACACACATACCTCAGAGACCAAGGTAGACCACACTGGAAGGGAAAGAGAAGCAGCTACACCGTGACCATATGTGTCTCCCCCAGGCCAGTGAAGTACCATGTGGAGAGATCTCCCCTGAGTCTCTGGATCCTTCAGAGGGGAAAAAAGAGAATCTAAAGGCGGACAACCACTATCCACAGCATTTTTCATCACTTGTGAGAGCCCCAACTCTGATCTGGCCCTACAGGTACTGCAGGGGAATCTGTGGGCTCAGCTATTGGGAATGTGCCTGTAAAGAAAAGGGAGAAGGGGCTTGCAACAACCAGCACAGAAATCTTGGTGGACCGAGCTGATATGGCAAAGGAGTAACCCAAACCAGGGGTTATCCTCATTTGCAGAAGCAGATCAGCGGTATACTCTGGCCAGGGAACTCTGTGGAATGCTAGTCTCCCTGATTTGGATCCTCAAAAGGAGCAGTTTTGCTGGTCCTAGAGCCTCATTTGCTCGATCCAAGCAGGGAGCTGAGTCATAGCCCTACCGTTTGTGGAGAGTGTTTCCAGGCTACATCTGACCCCAATGGCTGGCTGTAACTCCTGGATGCCGTGCAGCCCAGAGGTGCTTGAGCAGAGGTGCATGGACAGAATGGATTACCTCAGATAAAGCCAGTACAGGGCATAGAGGGTTTCTGTGCAACACAAAGACAGAGGAATTTTTTCATAGCCAAGGCTAAGGTTAGCCCAAACTTGTTCAAGAAATTGAGAGTTGCCTGGAGCACCCCTTCCCCGCCACCCAGACAAGGGAGCTGAGACACAATTCTACCTGCTAGAAGAAAACAGGAGTAAAGCTCCTTGACGTGGCTTTTGGCAATGATTTCTTTGCTATGACACTGAAAACACAAGCAGCAAAATAAAATTAAACAAGTGGGACTAAATGAAACCAAAATACTTCTGCACAGCAAAAGACACCACCAACAAACTGAAAAGAATGGGAATGGGAAAAAATATTTGCAAACTATGTCTCTGATAAACAGTTAATATCCACAATATATAAGGAATTCATACAACTCAAGAGCAAAAGAGCCCAAGTAAATCAATTAAAAAATGGGCCACAGTCCTGAACAGACCTTTTTCCAAAGAATGTATATAAAAGGTCAATAGTACAAAATAAAGATACTCAGCATTCCTAGACCTTAGGGAAATGCAGATTAAAACCACAATAAGATACCATCTTATGCCTGTTAAAATGCCCATCATCAAAAAAACAAGAGTTAATAAATGCTGGCGTAGATCTGGAGAAAACAGAACCTGTGTGCACAGTTGGTGGAACTGTAAACTGTTATAGCCACTAAAGAAAATAATGTGAAGGATCCTCAAAAATTAAAAATAGAAGTACCATACGATCCAATAATTCCATTTCTGGCAATAATACATTCAAAAAACACAAAAACTCAAAAGATAACTGTACCTCTATGTTCATAGAATCATTATTTGCAATAATCAAGACATAGATACAACTTAAATATCCATGGGCATTAAACAATAGAATAGTATTCAGCCACAAAAATGAGAAAATCCTACCACTTGTGATGTGGATGAGACTTAAAGGTATATACTAGGTGAAATAAGTCAGAAAAAGACAAAGTTGTAGGATCTCACTTAAATGTTAAGTCTTAAAAACAAACAAACAAAATAACCTTATAGAAAAAGGTATCAGAGTTGTGGTTACCAAATGTGGAGTGGAGGAAGGGGGGATTGGAGGAAGATGGTCAAAAGGTACAAAATTCCAGTTATAAGATAAATAATTACTAGAAATGTAATGTACATAATAACTATAGCTGACATTGCTATAGGATGCACAGAAAAGTTGTTAAGAGAGTAAATCCTAGGAGTTCTCATCATAAAGAGAACTTTTTTCTTTTATAATTATTTCACAATATACGTAAATCAAACCATCATGCTATACACTTTATATCTACACATTAATATATGTCAGTTATTTCTCAATAACACTAGTAAGTAATTAATCAATGGTGGATGAACATACTGACGTAAGACAGAGTAGCACGGTCACTTATAGAAACTTACTTCTTTGGTTACTTATTCTTTTAAAAAATATTCATGGAGTCATTACTATGTGCCAGACATAGCTCTACATTTTACAGAGACAGGGATACATGACCAATAGAACTGATAGTACCCTGTTACTCTCTTTGTGGAACTAATGGCAGGAAAGAGGGGAGAGGATAAAAAAAAATCAAAAAGAAAAAAAAAACTGTTTTTACAGAGTAATAAGCAATGGTGTGCTGATATACCAACACTCTGGAAAAAATCAAACAAAACAAAGCACTGTTTATAGTGCTTGTGGATGTCCCACCACAAACCATGGTTGATCTCAAGCTACCGATGGTTTAAGAAGCAGTTTACAGAATTCTTATATATTGAACAAATGGCTCTGGAGAGCCAGCATAAGCGGAGTCTGCCCACCACTGGTAGTGAGATTGGGAGAAATGACAACTGTCCACTTGAGGTAGAGCAGAAAGGAGAGATCCCCCAGAGAAGGTGACACTGAGCTACCCCACAAATGAAGAGAAGAGCCAAAAAGCTGAGTGTCAGATGGCAGAACATTACAGAGAGATCTCTGTAATGCCTTACAGCAAGAAAGCACTTGGCACATGTGAGATACAGAAAGAGCCAGAATATAGATTTTTTAATTTATTTTTCAGTCAGGAGACAACCTTGAGATCAAAAAGCCTCTTAGCCAGGGTGACAGCAGTATTTCAGGAGAGCTAAATTAGGAGTCAGAAGCTAAGATTAGTCGTTTGTCCTTTTTTTTGCAAATGAAAGTTCCAATTTCTGCTGAGTGATTCCAGGGGGTGGGGGTGGGGGCAGTGAGGAATATACATATACTAGAAAGCTGGGTTTATAGAACGCAAAATGTAAACAGAGATAAATAGTATTTTATCATACCAACGTATATGTTTCTGAGAATTTCCGTTTCAGATACCTGAGTTTACACTTCTTCAATCTTGCTGACCCTACAAACTAACTAGACCTTGAAGTTTTGTTGTCACATTAAGAGGACTGGTAACGGAAACATACTATGCTGAAATATATTATCAGGCTAATTTGGGCAGTATCTGGAGAAAATATAAATCAAATTGTAGAAACCAAGCATGGGGTAATTGGATTGAATTTGTTTAGCAGTTTTGGATGTCTTTTCCTCTTGGAGACAAGACTGCAAAGATGATTCTGTTCTGTTCTTTTATCCTGAGCAGGTAGGTTTGGGAAGAATCCAAAACAATATTTTAAGAATAAATCAGTTGGAGTTCAAATTCAGGTTTGACAAGTGAACAGCTCCTCCTGAGTGAAAACAAATCCAATTGTGAAGCAAACGAAGATTAGGAGGATTAAATGTCACATGTGGAGGATCTAAAAGTGGATTTGTTTTTTATTATTGAAGATATTTTTATGGGTTATTTGTATGGGGATCAGGCTCCTTTGTTTTTTCTAAGTTGAGATGAGCCAGGATGTCTCTGGGGCAGGAGAGATTTTTGCTGCCTGTGAGGATGTGTGGTTTTCATTTCAATATTATACACTATGACTCACCATCTTGAGAAAGGAATTATGACTTGTAGATAGTCTCACAAGGAGTTGTTATTAGCATGTTAGCTTTGTTAATAGTTATACTGCTGTCTTCATCCAAGTGACTGTAATTTGTATATATATTCAAATTGCTTCAGTAGTAATGCTCAACATTTACACGGAATTATAAGTAGTTCAAAGCAATAGCTAAAACAATTGAGTTATTCCCAAAAACATGAGTTATGTAGAGAATTGGGCTGTCAAAGCTAGAAATTAATTTTTTTCCTCGTTGAATAAATATAAAAAACTCAGCCTTTTTTACTGATAAGCTACCTTTCCTACCAATAATACCTAAGAAAAATGTTTTAATTTTATTTATCAAATTATAGAAAAATAATATTAAATACCCAATGAAATTAATTTAAAGCTATGAATCTCAGACTATTTTACTTTATTCTTTAAAGATATGTATTGACTTACTTCTCTAGAATTACAATATATCTCTGAATAATCTAATCTTTGTAATAAAATAACACATGATACTGCTATTTAGATACAAGACAATACAAAAGCTTTAGAAATCACTTATTAAACTGCAGGATTCTAAATAATTATAAGAATTCAGATTTCCTCATTTCCAATTCTATGCTGTTCTGTTAATGAATAGCAGGACTAATTTTATGTGAATTTAGATTCACTTCGAAGTATGCCGAAAAGACCATCTTGGAAGTTCAACAGAAGAGGCCAGATATTTTGTCTGAACTCACATGGAAAATAAAATTATAGAAGCTATTCATACTACTCAGGCCAAAAAATACTCTCAGCCAAATCTCACCACTATCATTATAATCATCATCACAATCAAGAAGAGCCCTTACTGAAGCAAGAACCAAATAGACATATTTAGCTTTGGAATTTGGGGGGAAAAAAGACTTGCATGTTTTACTTTAGTGCATACTTCCTTTTTCTGTATATAAAATGCAGTTTCATTTAAAAGGGAAATTGTAAACTCAGCTTCATTTAAAATTCAAGTTATTGTCAAAATTTTGGGCTAAAAAGAAATCTTTAGATAAAAGTATTTCAACATTACCCAAGAAAGCAGTCTTCCAAGATCTACAGCAAATTTAATTATTCCATTGTTTTCCAAAGTGGGCAGCTTGGACAACATTCTGCACAGTGTTAATAGGTTTTGATCAAAGGGAATCTAGGAAATGCTGTTAAATCAGCTTATTATGAGATTTCAGCTCTTTGAATATCCAGATATAAATTGTCAATCTATGTGTTAAATACGCAGGAGTATATGTTGAAATACAGCCACGAGATGGGAGGGCATCCCAGGCAGAGGGAAGATTATGAGCCAAAATGAGCAGGTGGAAAAGCATAAGGCATCTTTTGAGAAACTGTAGGGAAATTCTGGAGTTGCAGGAGATAAATCTGGAAATGGAAGCAAGAGCCAGACAGTGGACATTTTGAATTGACAGACTAAGTAGCTCAGACTCTTGAAAAAGTCAGTCATCACCCATTGAATGTGGTAGTTTAAGATTAATTTGGCCATAAATGGATAGCCTGGTTTGGAGGAGGGAAAATACTGGAGGTGGGGAGTCCAGTTCAAAGGCCCTAGCAGATTCAAGAGTGAGATTAAACATGAATGGTGGAAAGAGATTGCAAAGTGAAGAATGAGAGCAAGATCTATTGCAAAAGAAGAATGAGAGAAATGAGATACAGTTTCAAAGAGTTTTAGAGAGCTCCTCAGGATAGTGACGGTGACTATAGTAGCCATAGTGAATTTTTGCAGTGTCTCTGTGTATTGGTCATGCTTTATAACTGCCACATGTCCTAATATAGGTTTTCTTTTTTTTTTCTTTTTTTAAAGATTTTATTTATTTATCTGAGAGAGAGTGTGAGCAAGAGAGAGAAAGAGAGCACAAGCTGGGGAAGAGTCAGAGGAAGAGGGAGAGGCATACTCCTTATTGAGTAGGGACCCTGAAAGGGGGCTTGATCTTAGGACCCTGGGAACATGACCTGAGCTGATAGGCAGATGCCTAACTGACTGAACCACCCAGATACCCTGGATAGAGGTTTTCTATCAGACAGGATCAACCATTCTTAACTACATGGTTAATTTCGATTCATTCTTTAGGAATCCAGCTCACCTCTCATCTTTTCTTTCTTAAATCAGTTTTATATGTTCTCTTGGTATCTTAAGTATATAATTTCTAGAACACTTAAATCAATGTATTTTGAAGAAGGATTGAGGAAAGGTTGCTTTTTCATCATGTTGGGAAGCCAGTGGAAATAAGACTGAAGAAACTAATAAAAAGGGAAATGGATCAGGCGGGTTTCAGAGGACCAGGGAGGCTGTAGCATGCCGATTGGCTGTGCGGAATTCATCCTCTTCCTAGTCCAAATACTTTGGACGGTTTTGAAAAGATGCCCAGCCTCTCTTATTTCCTTGCCTTAGATTCTTGTGTTTCCACAATCAGAGATGCCATCCCATCTTCACCCTGTTTTAACATCTGCTTATGCATGTTTAAAGCATAGATCAAGTGTAGCTATCCCATGAAAACCTTCTCTGGTTACTTGTTTCTCTAAATTTCTAGTATCTATAGATATAGTATCTATATATACCATCTACACTATCTGTATACTATATATGATAGATAGATGATAGATGATAGAGAGAGAGAGAGAGAGAGAGAGATACTGGGGATATATGATGTGTGTGTGTGTGTGTGTGTGTGTGTGTGTAGCCTATCTATACTATATATATATATATACACACATATATATATATATACACATATACATATATATATATAGATCCTGGAGATATATATATAGATATAGATATATAATATACAGCCTAAAGACCACCTACATAAAATCCTCAGGGAGTGATGCTTATGGGGAATTTCTCTTTATACACATTTTCATCTAGGAAATGGCGAAAGAGTGATAGAATTAGAATAATCATTTTACAACTCCAAATGAAGTAAGGGATTTAAACAAATGATCATCTATGGCTACAAAACCATTTGTGGAAAAACATAAGTGATATACTTAATGATGGATGGATCAAACTGGTGGCATCTAAACCCATTTCTCAAACAGTCATAAAAATAGAGACAACCAGATATCATATGCCTCTTTATGGAAGGATACAATATGTCTTGTGATATATTTTTGCCAAGAAAAAAATATGAACTGGAATTTGTTCAGCTCCGTGTAACAGTTTAAAAGAAAGACAGAAGAGAGAGAGAGAAAAAAAAAGACAGCACTGGGTTGCATTCCGCAAAATCCTGAATATGTCCAGTTCTTTCAGCAGATAAATTGCAAGAGGTCAAATGTAAAGAAGGAATGATAAACCTACAGTCTAAATATATATTTAGAAAAACTTCAAAAGACATGTCAACCAAAAGTATGGATGTCTGTGGATCCTGATTTCAAAAAGCATAAACTTAAAAATCATTTATGAGACAACTAAAGAAACAAGATCACTAACTGGTATTAAGATACAACTGTTACTTTTCAGGATGGTAATGGCCATGTTGTGTAAGCACTGTTCTCCATCTTGAAATACTTTCAGATGTAATATGACATCTGGAATTTGCTTCAAAATCATATATGGTGGTGGTGGGTGGGGGTCGATGAGGGGTGGTAGTAGAAAGGAAATGAGGTCAGAGCTGGAGTTAGGTGGTAGCCACATAGTTTAGTTTTAAATATTTTTGAAAATTTCCATTTCATATCATTTTAAAATGCAAGTTCCTGGGGCCAACTCAGAACTGCTGAATTACAATACTCGAAGGAGAGTCTGGGAATCTGCATTATTAAGTTCCAAAGTGATTATGATGCACACTAAGATTTGGGAATCACAGTTCTAAAACAGTTTATCCCATGTTTTTTGCTCTTGTCTGAGAAATACAGTCAAGTATAGATACATGCCACATCTTCAAAGATAGAAATTGATGCCTTCCATCTCTCAAGGTCAAATATTTTGGATGTGCTCAGTAAATACTGGCAATGTTAGTCAAAATATTTATTGTTGTTTACTCTGAATAAATATTTTAGGTCCAGATTACACAAGTCTTACCCACAGATTCCAAGATATCAGGTCCATTTGGCATCAGGAAAATGCACCTCCTCGCAGCTGTCAGCAATAATCCTCTGGCCAAGTGGGATTTCTTTCTTAGTATTTAACACTCCCAATTCCTAAATGGCCAATAACTCCAAGCCTCATGCAACAAAGATAAAATCTAACAGGATAAGAATAACAGCCTCCTCTTTCACGGAGAGATGGAAATAGAGAATATTAGCAGCCGTGTATAGAATATCTAAACTGATAATGTATATATATGACCTTTGAAGAAAAAGAAATGCAACGTTCCTATCTGAATTACCTCTCAATTTAACTGCCGGAGTTTTTGGTTGTTTTTTCATTTGCAGTGCTTCATCTGTTAGGTAACCACTTTAACTCTTATAAGAGGGTATTCTTTGGAGAATATAACCTTTTATTAAGAATTATTTTCCCCACAGTCCTAGGATTTGCTAAACCCCAGAAATTTTGAAAGAACCTTATAATAGATTCTGTCCAGTGTTCTGGTTCTGCTGCTGACTAGTTAGGTGGTTTTAAATACGACATATTTTTACTGGGTTCTGGTTTCCCCATATGTATAATTATCAAATAAATATCAGTTTACTTTTAGATAATCTTTAAATTCACCTACAGTTTTATGATACTTCTAGGAAAAAAATATTTCACCTGGCATTTAAACAGAAAAAACCTTTCCAGAGAAATAAATAAATAAAATGGTTTCACCTCAGTATCTTAGATGACAATAAATAAAGCCAAATGCATACATTCTCTTCTGAAGGTATAAATCTAGGAATGAGAAGAACTTTTCTCATTTTGGCTTACCTGCTTATGAGCATGATCATAAGAATTAATATGATTGTCAAACTCCTGGTGCTTGTGATACTGCTTGTCACATAATTCACAGTAAAAGTTTGCCTTTACATCTTCCAGGGCCTTTGCTGTGGACTTCTCCTTTTCTGGAAAATCCTTTAAAGAAGGAAGAAATGTTGGTTATATTTCCCTCTAATAGCATAACCAGATCTCATATTAATCAAGTTGTTATTTAATTTTACTATGACTGAAAGAATATGGTGAGGCTCATTATTTTTTTTGGAAATTCATGGCACTATGGATATCACTTTCAGCACCACCTTATTCCTAACTTATCAACAAACACATAATGAACTCTCGAAGAAGAAGCCCACAACTGGAGTCCCTAGATGGCTCAGTTGGTTAAGCAACTGACTCTTGGTTTCAGCTTAGGTCATAATCTCATGGTCATGGGTTCAAGCCCCATATGGGGCTCCCTGCTCAGTGGAAAGAATGTTTAAAGAGACTCTCCCTCTGCTCCTCCCCCAACTCACATGCTTATGCTCTCTCCCTCTTTCTCTCTCTAAAATAAATAAATAAATCTTAAAAAAAAGAAGAAGAAGAAGCCCACTACTGCATTCTGGTCATTCTATTTCTTGCCATCCATTTTCAGGTTGTGGTTCCACTGACTCAGCACCATTTCCTCTGCCAATCCAATGATCAATCTCAAACACAAACCTCCACTGTCTCCTTGAAACACCCATTACTACAAGATCTCTTTACTATAATAATTAATTGAGACATTGATTACATTCTGTTATATCCTTCATCTAGTGCTTCCTGTATTTTAGTCTCACTGAAATTGGCAGTGTTGGACTTACTATTCTCAGCACATAATGCCTATTCCCACCTTGTTAAACTGGTGAACTCCTACTCCTTTCCCAACACCCAGCTCTTTGTCCCCTCTGGAATGCTTTCCCATGACTTTATCAGGAAGACAAAACCTGCATTTCATTGCTTGCTACCAAACACATCTATGACTATTCCTAAGCATTTCTTCTGACATTATCCTGTATATTTCTGTGTTTCCCACAATGCCATGTTCAGTCAACTGATCTAACTACTTCATACAGTCTCTGTGGGTGACCTTCATTCACTCTATAGCTAGGGCCTTATTTATCTGTAGTCTCTAACTCCAAGATAAGCTTCTTCTACAAGCATCAGTATGTGCTAGACACAGACAATGGGTTTACCACATATTTTTCAAAACTATTACCCTGGCTCCCTTGTTAATAAACAGCTGTGCTTTACCATCCCCCTTAAGGCTAATCCTCTTAATGTACCACGCAAACTCTTTCCTACCTAATCAGTGTCATATTGTATCAAGCCATGCTCCCATATTACCCCCCTTAATTCTATCACCAGACATGTCACATATATTAAATGATCTGTTTTCATGTCTAAGCTCATAAATCCTTTGAGGGCAGGAACTATCTTATTCAGTTTTGTGTACACAATGCCAAACATATTGTCTAGCCCAGAGTTACTTATTTAATATGTATTACATAAAATAATGGATAATGGTGGCTTGTATGTTCATGCCTCCCATCATTCTGCAAGTTTCTCATTATCCCAGTGCCTAAATAAATGAATGACTGGCATATAGATGATATCAATTAAATATGCATAAAGAATGAATGGACAAAATAAAGGATGGATTTTAGTCCTATTTCTCTAAAATGACTAATCCTCTATAGAAAGAAATCAGACCAAAAACCTAAATCACAGGGCCATTGCTAACCAGATAAGAAAGCAAGCCGGGGAATATAGGCAGAATATCAAAGGTTTACGTGAAATGATGGAGCAATAAATTTGGACATGGGCACATAATGATTCAAACTCAAATATAAGATGCTAATACACATGGCAGAAAGGCAGGAAGGACATGAATACCATTAGCCAACAACAAAACCAGACCAAATATCTAGATTGCCTATCTAAAAGAATTAAAGTAGGAATCTGGTTATATTATAGACTGATGGGGGACATATAACCAGTAATGAGGATGCAGACTTCAATTTCAGGACAAAAAACCAGTTGCTCAAAAAATTGAAAAAATGGCTTGCTAATGTAGTCACTTGAGAGTTGAGGCAGAAGTACAGCATTGAGGCAGAGCTAAATCTTTTGAACTGATAACCTTACAATAAGGAGAAACCATTATTTCCCTTTCCATATTTCTCACTAGGAATTTTTTTTACATGTCCTTTATATGTTGGGTATACTTTTAAGGATGGGATTGGGACTAGGGACTACTTGGGCTTACAGTTTTTCTTTCTTTATTATAACACTAGAATAACAGCCTTAGAGAAGTGGCCATGTGCCTTGGACGTTGAGCACCTACCTGTGCCTCTGTGCTCCACAGTGCCTCAGCTTCATTAACTGGAGGTAGGGTGGCAACTGAGATTTCAGAGTGGCTAAAAATATACTTTATATTATTCCAGAATATGTAGAGGGTTTATAACAATAGCTCAATGACTAGGGGTGAGGCTTCTTCATTTACTCTTGGTGTCTTCATCTAAACAGCATTTATTTCTAACCTTTAATTATGACATTAAATGAATTTCAGTGTAAAATTTTGTAATCATAAGAGAGTTTTATCAACCTTTTAGCCATTTCCTGTGAATGTTTACAGTTATCAGATTAAATTATATACTCCATTTCTTAATTCATCTTTCTGCCAGGAAATGATACTATTCCCATTCTCCTTCCTTCTAAGGGATTAATGATATTCCCAAGGGCATATTCTATTCCTCTTAATAAGAGATGAGGAATACACACATGAGCTGTAAAGGCCATTAGTGAAGCATACATACAGAGTTTACAACCCAGTGTGCCTATCAAATCCAGAAGTAAGAGCATAAACTTAATGGCAGGTGACTGGGGGGTCAGAAATAGGGAAGCTGAGACATGAGATTAGGAGGATATAAGCCATGAGTCGGGTAGGGCTAGAGGAATCACAGAGGAGAAAAAAAAAGCTTCCTTAAGCATCTTTGGCAAAACTGGAAACTGATGTTGGAACTAGAGCTGAATTTTAGTAAAAGAACTGTAATCCAGTGGCCCAGGATATGACCCAGTGTGAGGTGGGCCTGTCTTCAAGTGTGGAGTTAATTGCCCATGGAGATGGAGCTGAGTTGGTTTAGTTGTATGTACCAGAAGGCTGGAGGATAAGGCTCAGACTAGCAGACTAGTAGGGAAGGTGAAGTCTAAGTCAACCATTTAGACAAGGCAATTTATGCTTAGTGATTTAATGAGTTCTATCAAATCAGGCAATGTAAAGCAGGGCATACTTTCCACTGTGCCATGCTGCTTCATCCATCCAACCATTCATTCATCCGTCTAACCGCACGCTCGTCCAACTAATCATTAAGCATTCAAACATTCAAGGATTGTTAAAAATAGAACTACGCTACAATTCAGTAATCGTACTATCTGGTTTACCCCCAAAATATAAAAATACTCATTCGAAAGGTTATATGCATCCCTATGTTTATTGCAGCATTATCTACAATAGCCAAATTATGGAAGCAGCCCACAAGTCCATGGTTAGATGAATGGATAAAGAAGATGTGGTACATGTATACAATAGAAATTACTTGGCTCTAAAAAAGAATGAAGTCTTGTCATTTGCAACAACATGGATGGAGCTAGAGGGTATAATGCTAAGCAAAATAAGTCAGAGAAAAACAAATCCCATATGATTTTATACATATGTGGAATTTAAGAAACAAAACAAATGAACAAAGGAAAAAAAGAGAAAGAGAGAGATAAACCAAAAAACAAACTCAACTATAGAGAACAAACTGATAGTTACCAGATGTGAGGTGGGGGAGGGAATGAGTGAAACAGATGATGAGGAATAAGAGTACACTTGTCACTGAGTAATGTGTAGAATTGTTGAATCATTATATTGTACACCTGAAACTAATACAACACTGAATATTAACTATATTGGGATTGAAACTAAAAACTCAATAAAAATAAAAATAAAGTTCGTTATGTAATGACAAAAAAAAGAAGCTGTTAGCATTTTCTAAATGAGGTTTACAGTCTAGAAAGGGAGAATTACATGTCAAGAGCTAAACAATTATAAATCACAATAGAGTGATAATCACAAATTGTTATAAAGCATTACCTAGTTCTGACTAGTTAAGAATAATTAGAGGAAAAAAATTAAGGTGTTTTTTTCTCTTTCTCACATAGCATTAGATACACTGTAAGCACTCAGAATTTCTTGTCTTCTTGTTAAATGACAGGATACTTTCACTGGTCAAATAGCCTGCAATGCAATTTATAACATTTGCTCCCTGAAATAATTACACAGTTTTTAAATATATTAGAGATGCAGAATAAGTTGAAAGAAGTAAAAATAACTACCTATACTCAGTATCTATAAATTAAAAAAAATAAAAATTAATAAAATTCACAGTAATACACTAGACATACAAGACAACATATAATTCTATTATTGACTTGCTAGTTATTCAAAGTTCTCACACTTTGCCTAAAAGAGGGGGCTTTAGAAGCTTATTTAACAGAAAAAAAATAACATTTAGGAAGTGAAAGAAAACTTCATATTAACTATTCTCAATGATTCATTAAGAGGTTGAAAATGAATTATAAATTGAATATGACAGTTATCTTAACAAGAGTCATTTTTAAAACATTAGGTATTGCCAGTGGGCATTTTATGTTTCAGTTCACTAAAAATTCTGTAGTAATTAAATATGTTTAATAATTAATATTTTTGGTGCAAGGAGAGAAAATGTACTTTTTTTACACCAAGAATTTTACATTCATGCAAATAACAGGTATGTCTGTAATGCGGCGAGAATGCTGCCTAGAGTAAGGCATTTAATTAGAAATATGGGTGTTTTGCTACCAAATTATTTTATTATTGTAATAATGATTACACAGTAACGCCCACTGAGCATTCACTGTAAACCAGAAATCTGCTAAGCACTTCACACTTGTGAAGATTCCCTTAATCTTCACAATAATCTTATGAAGTATTATCTATTATTATTCTATACAAAGATGTGGAAGGTAAGGCACAAATATGTTTAGAAACTTGCTCAACATTGAAAGGCAGAAACTGGGTTAAGAATCAGATCTGCCTGACTTCAGAGCTATTAATCACCATGCTAAAGGCGGCCCCAATTACTTAGCCCTTATCCAGATGCCACAAAATTTCAGGCTGTCTCGGCTAACTTTTTTGTGGATTTGGGATGATACAGAGGCCCTAGCTCCCAGAGGGAGTAAGAGGAGTAATTATAATTTTAAAAATCTATTAAGCTTCTGAAGCAGAGAGATAGGCCCTAGGAAAATACAAGGTGGTAGTCTTGTTTCCACTGGTTGTGAATATGTGCCCTGATTATTAAAAAGGAAGAGAAAAAAAATCAATTGCTGTTCTTCATATCTCCTTGATGGTAATACCAGCTCAGAGCTTTGAGGATTGAATTCATATTCTTTGTATGAAAGCTCACATTTGACCTTTCACTGTTATGTGTAAGAGATTGCTTTAAGAATTCTAATATTCCCTAACCTGTTCTATTATATTGGCCCCAAATAAAATCCTGCTTCAAAGAGAGTGTATTTCCTCCCCTCTTCCTCTGATCAAATGGCTGTCGTGATTCAGAAAACCGACTGTCTTTCTGAATCTTTGCAACAGACTCGGTAATAGAAAACTCATTTTAGAGGTCTTTATTCACTTATTTATTTTTGTGATGGGTAAAAAATTATTCTTTGGAGACTGACTAGTTTGAATCTCAGCCCGTCTCTTCTACCAGTTTCACTTATTCCAGTATGAATTTGGGGGAATAATGAGTGGCTTGCAGGATTGCTGGGAGTATAAAATGAGTTTATTTTACCATGCACTTAGTATAGTGCATGGTAAAAGTAGGAACTTGATGTCTAGAGATTCTGTATTCATATATACGTTTGCATGTATGCATCATCATATGCATGTGACTTTAGAAAATTATTTAAAAAACAGTGCCATTCTCCTATGAGTCTACAAAGCAACCTTCATTTTCTGATGGAAATTTGAGCAAGTGAGAGGAGTCCTTTTCATCCTCACCCCACCATCTCATATGAAAGCACAGTCAATCTCTGCTCTTAAATGCAAATTTGGTTGATGTTATCAGGATTTTCAGTTGTTTTTATCTCATGATAATTGTTTCACTTTTGGACTTTTTTTTTGGAATACCACACATTGTCAAGAGATCATGTGTGCTCAGTTAACATTAATACTACTAATATTGATTTTCCTAAAGACGTGACTGGCTTCTTTTATAAAATGAATGGTCTTTGCATTATATAGCATCTACCATAGTATTTGTTACTTAGAAAAACTCAATAAGCACTTGTTAAATGAGTGAAATTAATGAATTCAGAAGCAGAGAATGCTACTATCACTACGTAATGGATAGAGTGGCCTGCCCTGGCAATGTAAATCATATCATGAATTCAATTGTTGAAATGGTGGAATAAGAAGATGAGTCTGACTCCAAACACATGGAACTTTTAGAACAATATTTTTTTAATGTAGATTCTGAGGACTAAGGAGCTTATTGAAGAACTATCCTAAAGTAAGGAAGGGTGCTCTGCATACAGTTTCACAACCAGACTAAAGTTTCTTGACTTTCAGTATGCTTCCCATTTTGCCATAATCAACTATTCTCATTACAATTCATTAAGAATCAAGTATTGGTTTCCCAGACTTGAAATAGAACACGACCAAAAAGTTATACCTTCCCATCAATGTTGAGGGAGGTGTGATGTTAGTCACTTCCTAGACTTGGAAGAGAGCTTTTTTTCCTCATTAATAATTCATTTAAGGTGCCCAGATTAGAGGATAAATACAACCACATTAAACATATGAACTTGCCTCTGGGTAGCATGTTTTGGAGACGGTTCGACATCATTTCTAATTTGGAAAGAAATGGCATTTTTCTGACTTACTGGCAAGATGGCAGAAAGATGATTGTGTTTCTGCTCATGAAGTAACAATTAAATACTTAAAGTTTGCTTGTATAACTGCTTATTTTGGAAAAGCTTCCTAATTGGTTGCATTTGAACAGAGACTATTTTGGAAAAACACATGCATTTCCATTAGAACCACTGTTCATCAGCATTCTACACCACCAACTACATCTTCCTCAGTATAAATTAATACACAGTTCCTCCACAAGAAAAACTATTTAGAAAGAGAATAAGGCAGTCCCAGATGCACTATACGATAATCATAACAGTAGCTACTGCTTCATTGCTTACCTGCATTTGTCTGTCATGGAGGCGAAAAGGGGTGGGTATAATTCCTAGATTGCTTATCAATCAAACACAGATGGTACAATACACATGTTTTAAAGGTCATGAATTGGTTTGCAGAGGTTTTTAACAATCAATGAAACAGTAAAATACACGTATTCATCATGGTTCAAGGACCACCAATATCTAATAGAGAACATTTCAGCCCTCATCAGTATACTCAGGTTGGGGAGAAAAAGAAGGTACATGAAAAAGATATGTAAATTAACCCAGGGTCAGGGAAGTGATTGAATCCATTAAATAGCAGTCCTTGGCCTGCTAACACCCATTAGTGAATACATGAATGAATAAATACAGTGAGTGAAGGAATAAATATGCTTAATTTCCCTCTCTCTTTTTGCCTGGTTATTTATAGTGCTAAAGGGGAGAGAATTGGAATGCCTGGAATATGTATGGTGGTGTCAAAACCCATATAACTGTACAACTCAAGAATGAACCCTAATATAAACTACAAACTTTGGCTAATAACAATGTATCAATATCAGTTCAGGAGCTGTAACACACTAACCCACCACACAAATTCAAAATGAAAATAATAGAGGAGATTAGATGTAAGAGCTGAGATTCTATGAGAATTCTCTGTGCCTCCTCCCCAGTTTTTCTGTAAACTTAAATCTGCTCTCAAAATATAGTCTGTTATTTTGAAAAAAATAAGATACAACTAAATCACAATTTTTTAAAAAGATTTTATTTATTTATTCATAGAGACACAGACTGAGAGAGAGAGAGGCGGAGACACAGGCAGAGGGAGAAGCAGGCTCCATTCAGGGAGCCTGACGTGGGACTTGATCCAAGGTCTCCAGGATCACACCCCGGGCTGTAGGCAGCGCTAAACCGCTGTGCCACTGGGGCTGCCCCTAAATCACAATTTAATAGTCCTACTTGCACTGAACCCAAAGAAAAACATGTGGTGTAAGAGTAATCGAATCCATGCTATGTTATGCATATAGCTGAGCTCAAAGCACACCAAATGACAAATGTGAGCTTCTTTGTATGGAGAGACTCTTAAGAGACTCTCAAGAGACTCTCAGTTCCCCTCTGTCATTTTCTGTGAGACAAAGAGCAGCCCGTGCCAACCTTCAAGAAAAGCAGGGCCTACTATTGACAGACCACATTACAATCATTAGATCCACTGGAAATTCAAGGGCAAAATGTCTACATTTGAAAGAAAGATTCTAGAATGTATCTATTGTGTGGGTGTGTAAAGTATGATAAGAAAAGGAATCTTCTTCCTCCAGACTGACAATACTGTCCCATTTATAAAGGTAGTAATTACCACCCCATCAATTCAGCCCACAGATATGTATAACTGTAATGAATATAGACATATTGCATTCATCTAAATTGAATACATTTAAATGAATACATCCATTGTGCATTAGACAGAAAGTACCTTCATTTAGCCATTACTCCTGCTGTAACTACTTATTGTAAAAATGCAATTAATAGTGTCTGACATTTCATTTTCTAATATAAGAGAAATCGATGAAAAATGTCAGGTAACTAAGTTTTTTAGAAAGTTGCAAATGACACTGGCTCATTACAAACCATTTTTTTAAACTCAATATTTCTCACAGTTATGGAAGGGAGATGCTGATCTATACATGATTTCACCTCTGCTTGGGAACTGACTACAAGTATGTTCCCTTATATATAGATTCAAGTGATTGTCAAGTACATTCTCATTTCCAGGTGTTCTTGGGTTGTTCTGGGGCTAACTTGAAGGGTTCTAAAAGATTGCGTTTACATTCTACATGTGCTAAAACAGGCCCGCAAACTCCTGAAGTGATGTACCAAAATAGCATAATGCCAATAGCTTTCTTTGCTTTTAAAGACATGCAAGCCAGATAAATGCAAAACTCCAAGGGCATAGTCTCTTTTTTTCCTGAATGTCTGCTATCACGTCTGATAAAAAGTCTACTACATTTGGTTTACTTGTTCTATAACCCAGAGATGTTTAAAAAGTGAATGTGCTCACAAAGACACTTCATTATTTCAAACTGGCTGCTCCAGGCTTCTATCTATTGCAATTCTAATAGGTAATTTACTTTTAAACTTAGAGAAAACTAGCAATTGTGAAAGAAGTATGCTAGACAGAAGCTCTGTGCCTCAAATCTTGAAATATTAACTGCAACCTGGGAAAATGTGTCAAAGTAAGGAAAATCTATTAAAATGCTAGTTTGGGAAAATGGCATTCACATGGGCTTGAGGAAATGCTGTAAACTAGATTATATTCATTTCAAGATCATGA
This sequence comes from Vulpes lagopus, assembly GCF_018345385.1. Taxonomy (NCBI): domain Eukaryota; kingdom Metazoa; phylum Chordata; class Mammalia; order Carnivora; family Canidae; genus Vulpes; species Vulpes lagopus. The sequence continues at coordinate 14,836,693 of NC_054836.1, read as the reverse complement.
AATGATGTACAAAAGCTTGGCACCATTGTCATATAATTTGGAAGAAATGTATTTGTCACTTATATTTTGTCCATTTATTATTATTCTCATAGAACTTCGCAAAATGTGGTTTAGTGACCTCAGAAGTCCCTTAAAGGAAAGTCTGTATACCATACTTGTTTTGTTTTTAAGATTTATTTATTTATTTATTCATGAGAGACACAGAGAGGCAGAGCCATAGGCAGAGGGAGAAGTAGGCTCCTCACAGGGAGCCCAATGTGGACTCGATCCCAGGACTCCAGGGATCACCACCTGAGCCAAAGGCAGACGCTCAACTGTTGAGCCACCCAGGAATTCCACACTTGCTTTTTTGAAAACAAACTAAAAACACTTGTCAGTTGAGGTAAAAAAGCCTGATTAGTTGGAAACCGTGGCCAAGTCAACTTGTGTCATAATGATAGTACCAATGTACATCCTACCCTGCTTGTGGCGAATAGACTATAGTCGCTATAAATTTTCACAGCTGCTTGAGCACTTGGAGGATCCATGCTTACTGTTAACATCGGTGCCAATTTAATAAACCATATAGCTGTGCTCCAATCTACCATGTGCATGCACATACATAAATGTATGCACTTTGGATAGAACCAGTCTAAGGACAGAGCAAGCTACAATAAAGCAGAAGTTGTGGGTGCACTGTAAGTAAAGTGTGATAGAAAAATTAGAACCATTACAGAAGCATGTAATTGGAAAGGACTTCAGAAATTCTTCCCCAGACAAAGAGATTTAGTCCGGAAGTTTTATGCTTTGCTCAGGCTGGTGTAAGATAAGTAGCAGATCCAGGATAAGAACTGAAGTTCTTGACTTCTATCTTTGAAACCAATGGTAGAGAAATTAATACTATCTCTTCATTTGGAAAATGAGGTAGAACTACAGGGCTAGATTTTTGTGTCTGAAAACTAGAGAGGTATAAATTAATATTCAATCTTTAAACTGATAGAGATGTAGATATAGATACAGATATTCTCTTTCTTTTCTTAAACCACACAATCAAAATCTATTTAACAACATATTTAGAAAATTATGTTTTTGGTCTCCAAATGCCAGGGACAGAAAATGTTCAGTTTTAAACCATCTTCTACAGGAGGAGAATCACCCTCAAATAGAGGAACCCCTTTTCCCTTTATTCCCCTAAACTTAAAAAAAAAAGCATTTAGTGCTTTATTAGTCCATATACTGTTAGGTACAGAGAGTTACTGGGGATTGAGGACTGAATTCAGCCAGTACTAAAGACTAACTCTGGAAAGGAGAAAGCTACCTTCTTCTCTGCTATTGGAGGGATATATATGAGATGAAAAGGAAGAAAAATTTAAAAAGCAAAAGAATTCATACTTCAGAATTTTTTTTAACTTTTCTATGCTGCCTTTGATGGAGTTTGGTGTAGGGTAAGGATTTAGTGTTATATGAAGGTTTGAATTAGTTTCTGTGCTATTCCACTGTACGAGATACTGTGACACACAATTCCTGTTTTCAAAGACTCTCCGACCACCTGAGGGCACAGAATTAATTCACATATTGCAAGCCACAACACAAAGGGATATATAATCATTTGCTGGGGTGTATTTAGTTCTATGTATATTTAGAGAAGGGAGCTGGCCATGCTGTTTGTAATGTGCCTACATACATAAGCAGAATAAGCCTATTATGATACGATTTTATAATGAATCTAAATTAGTAGTAGTCTTGGATTTAACTTTTAAATATAAAAAATGAATAATCTTTGCTGGGCTCTTTAATACCAGAGCTTAAGAAGGTATGTAAAGTATTGCTGAGAATGAATGAACCTACATGTTATGATCTGAATAATGTGGATTTTACTCTATGTACTAATAAACAAGAAGCCACCCAAACTTTAGGGAGGATATGATTCTTATTCCCCATTTCCTCTTCTATTCCAGCTGGTATTTCTGATTGGCAGCTAAGAGAAGAACGATGTTCCTGTCTATGTTGTTCCTCTGTACACTCCTTGTGATTATTTCCCCAGAACATCTCTCTTGGACTTTCTGCTTCTTGTTTCAGAGTCTTCACACAAAGTCTGAGTTCACTTTGAACGTGCAAAACAAAATTAACTGATTTGAAAAACTGATCCCTTTGGAATGTTTTCCCTACATTCATTATGCCACAGAAAAGCCTGGCTGGCTGTTTTCTGCTAAAATACCCTGGTTGGAATCTGTGTCCTAACTCATGGCTGCATTTATCAGCAAATCTCTATTTTGTATTCACTGCAGTGATAGCAGGGGGCATTTATACACCTTTTAGTAGAAACATGTCTCTTCTATAATATAAAGAGAAAGAAAACCTTCCCTGATAAGAAATGATGATGTCCTTAAACTTCAAAATAAGTGCATTAGATATTTCCTAGGAACAGCAGCAAAGTCTCAGACAAGAGCATCCTTCGTCATCTACCTCATGCTCAAATATTACAATGGCTTTACTTTGGATTTCCATTTAGGGAAGAGTGCCAAGAGACAAGAAAAAAAGAATTAAAACCTAGATGATATGGACAAAGATATGGAAGAAGAAAGAGAAAAGAGGCACATGGGATAAATAGAAGAACCCATATTCTCTTATAGAGGACTGGGATAGAAGACTAATGAGAAGGAAAGAATCAAAATTGTAAAATAATATACTGGAGGGGGGAGAAAAGGGATAAGTCATAAATATTTTTCTTAGTCCTAGGTATTTTTTCTCAGCCAAAGGCTATTTGTGGGGGAATAAGGGAATATAGTTCTACTAGGATTGTCCATGATTTGAAATTTATTTGTAGAGACTTGAAAGTATAGAAAGGTCAACAATATTTACATTGCATATGAATCATCTTGACCTTGACATTCTCAGACTGACCAAGTTCAAATCAGTATTCCTCAATGGGAAACCTTTTGTCATGGGACATTTTATAGTAAATTTGTCTCAAGTAGTGATTTAAAGACCAGGACAAGAATTCAAAGATTGGAAATAAATATTAAGTTCTTACTGTGTTGCTATTGGTGAGTTAGGTGCTTTAGGGACTGTCTAAGACACAAAAGGTCTTATCCCTAGACTAAAAGAATATACAGTTAGCTACTGGAGGTAAAACATGAGGGAAACAAGGGAACATTTCACATAATAAAGAGTAAAAGCTTTTAGGAGGTAAAGAGGTTAGGAGTCTGAATCCTAACTCAATCTTTTGTAAACGCCATGTCCCTTCATTGCATCACTTAACTTCTGTAATACAAGGATAAAAATGTCATTCTCACAGTATCATTATAATAATTAATTAAGTTCGACCATAAAAAGCACCTAACACAGCCCCAGACACTACCCAGCAGTCACATAACTATAGACAGATAGAGGCTGAGATAGATGTATGTGAATATATAAAATAAATATATTCTTCAATGCTGAGAAAGTGGGCAAAGTGGAAGGATGAAGCAGGAATGGTGTCTAGGAAGCCCTAAGTTTTGAAACTAGTCATTAAAAATAGAGGAGGTAATATGTCCTTATGGTTAGGAGAACAGTTCTGCATTGGGCAGCCTGAGTACAAACCAAAGCTCTGTTCTCCATGTGCATAGGGCATTCAGCAATTCAAACCAACGTGTGCCTTCAACTATAAAACAGGAGCGTGAGATACTAGTACCAAGCCCAGAGGTCCACTGTACTCATTATGGAAACAAACCAAATGAAATACCTGGCATAGTACCAGTCCCATTGCTATTTGTTTGGTTACTTTGGGTATATTTCCTAGGACAGGGAGTTTGTTTTTCACTTTGTTTTTACAGAGTTTAACAGCAAATAGAAGAACATGGCACTGGATTTGAATGTGATGTACTGTGACAGTTAAGGACAAACAATGGGCTGGTTAGAGTAGATGTGTCTGGGCTGGAAAAGGAGACTCGGGGAGAATCCTTCAGGACTGCACCAAAACAATGCTGGCTCTAACAGGGAAGGGGAGCTATGCCTCCCATAACTGCCACCCATACAATATAAGTAAATAAAGAATGAGCCCGCAAAGTCCAATAAAAAGAATTTCTTCCCACAGGGAGGAGATGTAGTTATCTGTACCCGACTGAGTGATGTACTGTGTAGATGGCAAGTTTTTCTTCCTATGGGACCTGTCTTTGCATTGCATACTAAAGGGAAAGAATTCAATGCAAAAACAAGTGGAAGCTTCAGTCAGACACTTAATCATGCTCCTATGAGGACACTAGTACCCTTTATTGCTGACTCTTTTATTTCCAAACTCCCCGTGGCACCATATTCCAGATAAGTTACTTGTTAGAAATGATGTTCTTTGCATTAAACATGCATTTTCCTTTCTGTAAATAGGCTCTGTTTTCTGCTACAGATGGTGAGCTGAGCTGGCTTCCTGACCTGGCCTTTTGCTACTGTGTCTTTTGGATTTCTGCCTTTGGCACAAGTACAGATGGACTAACTTTTTATGTACCTTTTTTTTTTTTGTCACGAATAAAAGCTTTAGATGTTTTCTGTTACATTCTATTACTCTATAAAAAATGTAATTTGAAACTTAATCAATTTATAACATATAGAAGTCTACATGTCATATAAACAATAAATAATTTTATTCACTCTGCAATGGCATGTATTAAATTCTACTACATTTATGTGAAAATATTCCTTAGATGTCATGACAAATAATCTCAAGGTCACCTTATTTTTTATTTAATATAAAATGTGTGCTACTTTACAATGTTTCTCCCTAATTACATGTGACCTAATTTTTTCTATAATGTTTCAATAAAAGTAAAAAAGTATTCTTACAAATAGTATAATATTGTAGAGAGAAAAGCATTCAGTCAAGGTGACCACAAACTTGGAAGGTGATCAGAAATGGTTTTGAACATTGTACATTTTATTATTAATAACAAAATGGCAAGGAGCAATTTTTATTGGTTCTAACTAAACATGCTGTCCAGATTCACACCAACTATTTTGTCTCTTTAGCAAAACTTTCAAAAAGACTTATGTGTGTATATGTCTGTGTGATAGCATTTCCACAAAATATTCCCTGTTAACCTATCTGCCTTAAATTAACTCATTATTTGATCAAGCTGCTCTTATAATCAAACATGAATTTTTAAAGGTGTAATTATCTGTTGATTATGTCCATTCTCCTGTTGTCCATTTAGTTCATATTTTCATGAAAACCTGGAGAGTCTAATGTCAGTATTCTATTCATCAGTCTTTAATGACCAGATCTGGATGTTGAAAATACAAGTAAGATGCCATTATTTTACAGGATGTTTAGCCACATCTAAGCATTTCATTTGCTAATCAATTGAAGAACAATTGATTCAGATAGAAATGAGGCCACATTTCTTCAATATTCAACATTAAAATGTAGGAAGTTTTTCACCTCTGTGTCCCCATTTAACTAAATTAAGTTTAATTTCACCAACGTATGCATAAACCTGTCTTTTCTAATACAGAGGGAGAAAAAAAACAAGAACCTAAGTATGTTCTTAAGAGCTAACTATGAATTCCATTGAATAACCAAGTGACAAGTATATTGAATTAAGAGCTATTATTCTTGTTTCCTCATAACTAAATTTTTGAAAACATTTCTCCCTTTATATTTTACTGCAGAAGTTAGAAACAGGAGCTACAACGCAAAAACTTGTGCCATATACAAAATATGATTGTAATCAGTAGCCAATGGGAAAAAAAAGGGGAAAAGAAATGAAAGAGCCATGATGCAGATATGTTCTTCGGTAGAAGACAAATATGCAAAAAGAAGTCAACAACAAGTGGAGAGCTGGTGATGTGATTAAAACTTGTACGTATTTTACATCTGCTTTTTATCCTCCTCCTGTCAGATTTTTGTGATACCCTGTATGAGCTCTAAAAGAATTCTTAAACTTGCTATAGTTAGGCACAGGGCTTTTCATTCTGTTTTGTGTGGACTAGGAACTGAAAAATTTGAAGCTGAATTCTTAAATACTTCATATACTTTACCAGAAAATCTAATTAAGTATTGTTTCATTTTTTTTTTTGTCACTACAGAAGACTTTTCACTTAAGATATTATACAAATGGAATCATACAGCATGTAGTCTTTTCAACTTTTCATTCAACATAACTGTTTTGAGTTTAATCCATGTTGTGTCTAACACTTGTTCATTTTTATCAAAGAATGGCATTCTATCGTATGGTTATCTTGTAATTGTTTATCCATTCCCCGTTGATGGGCATTTGGGTTCTTTTTTGACAATTCTCTGAACTGGGGAAGGGGTAAAAGTGTTGTAGGGGTAGAAGGAACTATAAAGGTACACTAGGAAACATTTGATGATATATACATATATATTATAATATAAATAATTGAATATATATGAGACGGTCTTGATTGTAGTGATGATTTTGTGGGCATATACACATGTCATAACTGATTAAACTGTACACTTTTAATATATGCAGTGTTAAAATATCAATGATGAGTCTTTCTAATTTCTTTTCCATAATCCTAATAAGGATTCGTGATTCTCCCATTGTTAAGAAAAGATCTGGGTAGATATTAATCCCAGACACAACAACAGTAATATTTTCTTCCAGGATTTAATTATTTCTTCTTTATCCCATTCTAAAAATAAAAATTATTTTCATAAGTTTGTATAGATGTCAAAAATAATTTTGTTGCCAGGTACAATTTCATTCACACATTTACCTTTCCTTGAATAAGGTACAGCTTAATATGGAAAACATGCTTGATGGATGTACTTCTAAAAATCCAGTTCAGATTTCCCCCCCTGCTACTTGGCTACATTTTTATTCTGCTCCCTACATAAATGTTCTCAGGCAATTATTTTTTCTCTTTTTCCATGTATCCTGTTTGGTCTGGTGATGTATTTTACCTTTATTCATGGATGTGGTGGAGAATGCTTAAGCTCATGATGTGAATACTACCAAATGTCATTCAAAAAATTTTTTTAAATATAGATTTCATGATTTATTACAGACATTATAATATTAGTGAAGTGATAACAAGTTGTTCAGTAAGGAGACAGTTAATTCATATATCTTGTAGGCATATCCAGACAGCTGACGAATTATTCAGCATTTGGTTGAAAGCAAATTCAATAATCTGGGGGGCTATTTTTTGTACTCTGTTCGTGTTTATGAGGCATTAACAATGTTTAGGTGACAATGTTGTGTGATACAAGATAATTTCTTGTACCTTATGCCCACTTGACAGTAAATGCTGAATGTCATGGCAAATCAACAATGAATTATATTTTGAAATTAACTGCTCACTTGCATATTTATAGATTCATGAAGAATACTGAAAGTTAAAATTACTGACAAATACTGATATTAAAATTCCAAACTTTTGTGAGATACATAGGATAATTTGGTATTGAAAATAAACATTTTAGGGGAATCTAAAATGGTAGCTTAGTTGGTTGAGCATCTGACTCTTGATTTTGGCTCAGGTCATGATGTTAGGGTCATGGGATGGAGCCCCACATCAGGCTCAGTTCTCAGAGCATAGTCTGCTTGTCCTTCTCCCTCTGTTCCTCTCTCTGTTTTTCTTCTTTCAAATAAATAAATAAATAAATAAATAAATAAATAAATAAATAAAATCTTTTTTAAAAATTAACATTTTATAGGTTGTATATAAATTTTAATTAATATTGTTCTTGAGAACTTCTATTTAAGTTGATTTTTTAAAAAAAATCTTGTGTTTAGCAAACATTTATCTTATCTAAACTGGACATATAATTTTTAAAAGTTATTCTTATTAAGAAAATGCAATAAATTGTGTGTGAGCCCAGTTCTGAGGTCAGAAACCAGGGAGACCTCAGGCCTACATAGCCAGCCTTACCTCCAGCTAGATGTGTGTGACTTCCCTCAGTCTCAGTTTCCCTGCCTTTTAAGGGTTTAGCTAATTGACAAGTTTATTTTGAACTCTAAGACTGTACCACTAATTTTTGTCTTTTAGGAACAGACTTTTTAAATACCAAAGTGTATATTTGAAGAGAAAAAGATTCAGTTAATAGAAACTTTCTGACAATAAAATGTGAAGATGAGGAGTTTTGAGGAGAAGATGCTGAATTATTCAGGCTTGCAGGCTTCTGCAATGATTTCCTCACTGATAGAACCCATGAATACTTACTTCTCCAACTCTGTGTCGATGTACACAAAGCCCAAGGCACAAGAAGACATTATACCATATGTCACCTGTCACACATTCTTAAGAGTTAATAACATATTGAAAACTTCCAAATCTCTTGAATCTAGTTATTCATGCCAAAATAAGACATCTGTTATATAATTATAGTTTAAATGTGTTGACATCCACTCATTTAGGCTATATTTTTTTTACTTTGTTTGTGTTTTCAATTTGTTTGGAACTCCCTTAGTTTCTACTCAGTCAAGATAAATGACTGAAATAAATTAATGTAACATTTTTATTGATGTACCTTCACATTTGCAATCCACTAGTGAGAAAGATGATGGACTGAAATTTGTTTGGTAGAAAATATTCTTTCAGTTATAAATGAGCTTCTAAGTCAGAGGCAAAAGAAAAAGATTTAGAAATTGAAAGGATCAATCCCAACCACTAAGAGATAAAGTTAATTCTCTTAACAATGGTGGTGAATGCAGTGATTAGAAGAGGTACGCCTTTGCATTTCCAACATGGTGCTCCCCCACATAGCAACATCCCAAGTTTAGAGTGAAGTATTCAGCCACTTTCAAAAAAAAAATCAAAAGCTTCTGAAATTTGTGGTTTTGCAAATAAAATGCTTAGAGCAACTTCAGAATTATATTCTGAAACAGTCATCAAGGTTGACAGAATCTATCAGATCTTGACAGAAAGATTTAGATTAAAAAGGCAGGGACCTGAGAAGTTGGTTTGTCCATCAAGGTCCTCAGAATGATTGTTTTCTTGGAGTTTAAATTGCAAAAGGCTCTTATTATTTCTAAAGTGAGCAGAAGGAAAGTGATTTTCTCAGATGCCAAAAAGATGTATTTAAAGATGCAACACAACTACTAAGCCATATCACTCAAGGCTCATGTAGGTGAACAAATATATTATTTTCTTTTTCTAAACATCTTTTTTTAATCAAGAAAAGATTACTATTGGGGAAGAGTTATTTATTTTAAAATCAGATGGATGGCATAGGGCTTACCAGGAACTACTGTTCGGATATGGACAAAGGTGTGTGCACTTTTCTATACAAAAAAAAAAAAAAAAAAAAGAGTGGGCACAAGGAATATAACCTTTAAAGAGAATACAAATAGAGGAAAAGAATGAATCCCGAAAATTTCTATACTCAGGTGTTTGGTTTTAGGCATTAGGCTACACGATAAGAGTAGTTCTATTTCTTTCTGGTTTTACTTTTTTTTTTTCCCACCTCTGATTTTGGGGGTAGTTCTTAGAAAATAGTATCATACAAATCTTAGTATATCAAACAAGCAGACTCTTTTATACAAGAATAAATATGTTGTTATTCATAGTGAGATTTCTTCCTATTCACTCAAAGAGTAACTTTAAAGTAACACAGAGTAAACTTACTTTTAAAAAGTTCATCCTTATTTTTTTTAACAGGAATTAGTACTTTAACTGTATTGTGTATAATGATGTTTCTAAGATATTTCCATTTGTGGCAGAGGTGATTTTTTTATTTTATTTATTTATTCATAAAAGACACGCAGAGAGAGAGAGAGAGAGAGAGAGAGAGAGAGCTAGAGACACAGGCAGAGGGAGGAGCAGGCTCCATGCAGGGAACCTGATGTGGGACTGGATACCGGGTCTCCAGGATCACGCCCTGGGCTGAAGGTGGTGCTAAACCACTGAGCCACCCGGGCTGCCCAATGATTTGTTTTATAAATACTTTTATCTTCTTTATATACGCATAAATGGTGTTTTCATAATTTTTATTTATACAATTATTTTATCACCATTTAAGTTGACAATATATGCATATTCTTACTGACTGTTAATTTTTCACATTTTCTTTTGCTTAGTTAATTTTTCAAATGGTCAGTTTAACATATTAATATAGGTATATAGGCATATTACATTTTAATCTAACGATAGCATTGTTTCACATACCTTCAATATTATAAATGTAGCAAAGTTTTTAAAAGACAAACTCTAACCAAAATGAAAAATCAAAACCTTACCCCTGATTTCCTGGAATAGACTTAATATCAAAAATCTTGTTTGGCTGTCCCTTAGGACACTCAATTTTAAATTTGTAAAATATTTTAAATATAATATTGATATTAAATAAGTATCTAGGTTAATACCTATGTTTTGCACTGTCTCCTATGATTCTCTAGAGCAACTGGAGTCTTAGATTCTAAACATGGTTACAAGAGGACAGACTAACTTGCATGGAGAAGGATAACAGAGTCATACAAGCTAGGAACCCCAATGATGAAATCCGTGTTTGTAGTAAACGAAGAGTTGGGAGTATTTTTAAATACGTAAAAAAAAAGCACCAAAGAAGAATTATTTGTAAATATTGATGTTGTGAAATAATATGAACACAGAATTTAAAGAGAATAGAAGAGAAGGAACTGACATTTAAAGTTGACCTACCCTATGTTAAATACCTTATAAAGACTATATGACACTATTAACCATTTATTCTTTAAGGTAAGGCTGGGGGAAAAGATATTTTTTAAAAAGTCATTTATCCTTTTTCCAAACTGTTACATCATCCATGAAATGAATCCATAAACTGGATTCTGTAAGCTGCTCTACAAGGCCTGCAGTTTCCATTCCTATTCATTAGAGGAAAAATCAGTATATTTAAAGTAGATAAAAGGGTACTGCTTTGAGTGAAGTGTGTGTGTGTGTGCATGTGTGCACATGTGTGTGTCTGTGTACATAGGGTTGTAGTCCTGTATTCCATAGGCTTGCCCAGAGCACTCTTGAGCATCTCTGCACAGTGTACACAGCTCTAAGGGCCCTTTGCCTCACAAACTCAATGAGTCCATCATCCTATTCTGATCGTATTCCAAACCACCTTCCCTACATCTAATCTTAAACCAGCCCAGCCTTGCATGGTAGAGAGCCAAGCAGTAGTTTGCCTGTTTATTGGAATTTGCTTGATTTCACAGAGACAGCAGCTTATAAAAAGGCTAACTGTATAAAAGGTTGGAATGAAGGGCCCACAAAAAAAAAAAAAAAGTTATTGCCTGTCACTCCTGCTGGCTTCCAAATGACTCAGGCCTCCCAATAAGATCCCGAATTTGGAAGCTGCATTTTCAAATACCAGAAGGATTTAGACACGAATGTGCAGATGGCTATATAAATAAAATGACTGTCACTGACTTATTTTTCTTCATAAAATGAGTGCTATGATTCTGGCTAATCTTGTCACAGCCATTTTACCATTAAGGCAGGCATTATTTGAAAATTAAAAGCATTCCATTTTTCATTTACATCTGAAATTTGCTCTATCTGAACTCACGATGTGCTTAGAACTATAGGATTTGGAGCTAAAGGAAAAAAATGATTAACTGATGGGAAAATCTGCTACATCATTCTTTCCTTAGAGAAAAAAAAGCAGTATTTTTAAACAGGAAATTAGCTTTATAAATTTCTTTTTCCTACCAGTATTATCCTGACTTTTCTCCTGCATGGATGAGTAGACCAAGCTAGACTATTCCTTTGGGACTTTCAGGAGCCCCTTGTGTGCTCTAATATATCACATATCACTGCCCAATAAATAATGACATTTGGGTCACTTGCCTCATGAACAAAATACATGTGCTTAATTCCTCCATGATCTGACTCCAACACTTTGCAGTGTTGTTCTTCATGCTGCTCCAATATACATTCCTATCAAGATAAATGATTCACTATTTACTCTCAATATCCATTATTTTCCCTTTTCTGAACCTTTGCTCTAACTCTTCTTCCTAGAATGCCATTCTTATGCCTCCTCATGTTGATATTTCAGCCAATATTCAAGGCTGAAATCATTTGCTATATCCATTCCACAAAGCCTACAATAGTCACACCTGCCAAAAGTAACCCTTTGCCATGAGCCCCCATTGCTCTTAAATTCCTTTCATGTGATCTGTGTCAATTCTTCATTGCATATATGTCTTGTCTTTAGTGTCTGTTTCTTGAAAACAGATCATACCCATATTTGGTAGGATTTAACACTCCTAGTACACAGCAAACATTCAAAGTATATGTTTTTGAACCAATATGTGGGCAGAGAAACTCTATATGTGGCCAAAATACAACCCTGAGCAGAATAAGATAAATGGTAGATCAAATCAAAGAATAGGGATCAGCAATGAAAATAATCAGGTCAACTCTGACCATTTCTGTTGAAAAATAGTTTTCCATAATCATGGAGCAATTCTCCCTGCTACCCCTTATGGAAACAGAGGCAGAGTAGGACTCAGCTTGTCTACTTCTCTTAGTTCTCAGGAGGAATAGTCAAGCTTGTTTATTTACAAAGTAATCAAGAAAAAGTGAATTTCATATTCTCTCTTTTGTATTATTTAAACTTTTTTTTTCCTGAGAGTTAATAGTAAGTCTTAATCCTCCAGGAGTGTTGGCCAACAATTAGAAATTAAGTCTTGGGTTTTTACCTAGCACATGCTTACCATGGATGATAGCTGCAACCACACTAATCCTCTCTTAAAATGTCTTGGCTTCTATTACACTAAATTCTTCTACTGCCACATATAATTCTCATGAACATTATAGTATATCTCACTTGCTGAATTTGGATTGCTGATAAGGTCAAATTCAAATTAGCTTAGCCTTTCTCTGGAGAATGTGTTTTAACAATATCCCTAAGTGTCTCTTCACATGTTATCAAAAGTTTTGATTCATGAATGCCACCCACACAACTACGCTTCTTAAAAATAGAATGAATAAAAGCAAGTGATTTAGTACCTATAATTAGGTAGCACACCACTATAATAGCATCTTTAAGAAAGGGCAATTTCCTATTTGATCTTGTTTGAATTAAATGTCATCTGCTCAGAGTTAATTTGTTGGTGTTTCTATCTGAATTTATCCTCAATTCAGAAAGCCTACAGGTTGAAATATTAAGAATGCATTTTATTGACTTGGTAGCTAATAGAGAATAAACCAGCACATAACATGTCTCTTTGGAAGTTGCTCCTAGCAAGAACATTTATTAAAGTGTACCTTCTTAAAACATAACTTGCATACAGTTAGAGAACAATCACCAACTTGATAAGCTTTTACAAAGTGGACCCAACCTTTCAGCCAGCAGGCAGATCAAGAAGTGGAACATCATCCATGCTGTAGAATATCCGTCACGCCCTCTCACAGCCCCTCTCCTGCAAAGATCATAAGACTAATTCCTACAGCCCAGCTTTGCCTGTGATAGATACTATCTTAGTGCATTTGAACTGCTATAACAAATATCATACTGAGTGACTTAAATGGCATTTGTTTCTTACACTTCTGGAGGGTGGGAAGTCCAAGATCAAGGCACCAACAAATTCAGTGTCTGGTGACACCCCACCTCCTAGTTCAAGGAAGGCAATTCCACTTTAGAAGATATGTGGCAAACATTCAAAATAGTTAATGATCAGTTCTTGCTGTGTCCTCACATGGGGAAAAGAGCAAGAAAGCTCTCTGGGGTCTCTTTCATAAGGGCATTAATCCCATTCATGAGAGCTCTATGCCCTCATGACCTAATCCCCTCCCAAAGGCCCTACCTCCAAATACCATCATACTAGGAATTTCAACATGAATTTTGGGGGGCTGCAAATATTCAATCCAAAACAGATAGACAGATGATAGATAGATAGATAATAGGCAGATGATAGATAGATAGATGATAGACAGATGATAGATAGATAGATAGGCTGACTCATCAGCATATGTGCATTTGTAACTGGTTTCTTCTCAAAATTATGGTTATGAAAAAAAAACCCTGACAGTTATCAGATTCATTTATATTATTGACTGTGATAATATCTTATTTTTTTCATTACTGTATGGTATTCCATTATAGGAATATATCATCATTTATTTATCCACTCCATTTTTGAGACACATTTGAGTTGATTCCAGTTTGGAACTATATTGAATAGGACCATAATGGATATTTTCAACATATCTCTGAGGTGGAATTACTGAGTCTCAGAGTATTAATATGTTCAGCTTTATTAAATATGTTATGTATAGGTTTAATGTAATTATTTTTGCACTTCCATAATATTCACTAGTCAATTATACCTTAACTTATATTAAATTACTCAAATATTAAAATTTGGGTAAACATCAGTGATACCTATATAAGAATTAATATATACAAGAAGAGAGATTACTGCTGATTGGTTGGGGGTGGGATATAAAGTAAAATTCCGTAACTTTGAATCACGATTTACAGAGAGCCAGATACATGTTTGACACAAAGATTAACTTTTTGAGTCAAAGAATTAATCCCATTAATTTCAGGTCCTTTGTTAAATAATGTGGAACAGAAAGAATTCAGGGATTCATTGATGCCCCCAGAAGGATTTATACAGCAACCTCAAATTGTAATCAGTGCCTTGAATTGTTGTTTCTAGAAACCCTGGGTCTCTGTGGCACCACTGGAATTACTTATTACCTTCTGTTTAATGCATTCTCATCAAATACTGTGAGAGAATTAGCTCTACTTTTCCAAGTTTATTCATTTTGAGGGCATATGAGGATGAAATATACACTGTTGGTACATCAAAATGTTTGCTTAAACTTTTATTTCAGTCAAAGGCCAATTCCAAAACTCAGATTATGTTTTATTACTTCAAAATCAGATGGAGTGACAGGGGTACAGGGTGGGGAGAAGCCTGCTTGGAATGTTAAATTATGAACGAGATACAACGCTCTGAGTTTTGCTTAATCACAGTGAACTATGTCTCTTTATAAACATTTCTATTTCAAGTAGCACATTCTACAAATGTAAATTAAGTATGTTAAAGTGGCTACACTGCTATAAGACATACCCAGTAGGAAATCTCAAGTTTATTTTATTTAGGTGGCAAAATAATAAAATGAAAAGAGACTCTATAGTTTGCAAAACAGCTGACAAAGTGAAAGAGAAAGATATATTGGAGGGAAGTAAATCAAGAAGGAGTATGCCAGGTGACCTTCTATGTACAGAATGAATTGAATGACATGGGTACAAAGCCCTCTAGACATGCTTTTCGCTGAATTGAAGAGTTTCATGAGGTTATTTAGCTAAACATTTTGAAAGACAGACTATGCTAACTGCTGTCACTTTCTCACATCCCATGTACTCTTGTTGCAAACCGGTACCCTTTTCTATCTTCTGCTGAAACAATTCTCTCAAAAGTCATCAAAAAACTGTATTTTCCAAACAAAATGCATCTTCCAAATCCTCATTCAGATATTCTTGTGTCCTCCATTTCTTCATTTCCGCAGTGATCATCTCGGTTACCCATTCTTAACCTATCATGCTTTCTTTCTTTGATTAGTTTTATTTGAAATACAGTGCCACAGAATCAAGATACCCCTCCAGCTACGGGTTGGATGAGACCATGAAGTCATTGACAACTATCCTACGCTGTAAGTCAATTACACAAGTCCAGTTCTGAAAGTGTCGGGCTTTAATTCTCCAAATAGCCATTCCTGTGATGTCAAAACCCTCTGGCCTGGCATCCCAGAATTCCTTCAAGTCTGAACTGATTCAGCTATTAACTAGGGAAACATTGTGCTTTCGGATTAAGATCTCAGACTTTGAAATCAGGTGACCCACGTTCAAATCCCATGTTTGCCAACACTACCTGTTTGAGCAAATTAATCCTTGTAAGCCCTGCTTTCCCCATCCATGGATTATGGTGCTATTAATAAGGCCTACCACATATTTATTTATATTTATATACCATATAGTTATTTGGAGGAAAAAATAAGATAATGGATATGAAAGCCTCACCTGACTTACATTCTTTAAACCCCACATAATGTATTATTTTTGTTATTTTTATTGTTTTTTGCTTTGTTCTGTTTTGGTGTTAAGGTACAAAAGTAGAGAGCATAAACACATTTTATAAACTAACCAGAAACCAGAGTTCAATTCAGGCTAGAATCAGAGCTTATTGATCATTCATATAAAGACTTGTCTCATGGTGTTAATCTTATTATGAATAAACCCAGAATTTGATCATGCAAGATTTTCCAGGCTAAATAAAGGAAGATATCCTGAAGGTGTCAGTCTGTGGGCTTATTGTTAAAAGGTGAGCTAGAAATTGGTAGGCTCTTGGGTACCTGGGCTGCTCAGTGGTTGAGCGGCTGCCTTTGGCTCAAGTTGTTATCCCAGGGTCCTGGGATCAAGTCCTGCATCGCACTCCCCACAGAAAGCCTGCTTCTCCCTCTGCCTATTTCTCTGCCTCTCTCTGTGTGTCTCTCATGAATTAATAAATAAAATCTTTAAAAAAATTGCTAAGCTCTTGAATGAGGGAAAAGGGTTGCTGGAGAGGTGCAAACACTTCTCTCCCTCAAGTCCTCATCTCTCAATTCCCTGTTCATGTCAGTTATAAACTGGGAGAAATACACCTTTACTCTTTCTGAATTCATAGCTTTAATAAAAATGACCAACCTGTGCTTAGGGGGGCCTAAAGGTAAAGTTACCTGTCATTTTTGTTCACTGCTACAAAGAACAAGGACAAAGACATTAGAGAAGCCACAGTTTCTGTAACAAGATGGCTATTACTAAAGGAAGTTGGTGAACACATTCAGCAATTAAGCAAATCATTCTGGGCCATGACAGCAAATTTAAGGTATCACTACAACTTGACAAAGATAAAATATCCAATTTTCCCCACTTTTAAATGAAGAGTAAAATTCAGTTACTGATTATACCTATTTCAACTCCATATGTGTTTCATACAACACTTAACAAAGAAAGTTAAAAATTTTGTGACTTCATTTTAAAGTCAGTAAATACAATGTCTTTCAAATAACTATTTGAGAGATTTGTTCAGTCTGGGTTCTAAGCGTACAAACAGAAAGTTTAAGTACATGTATTTGAAGGGCACTGAAATTCAACTTCTCATTTTATCCAGAGGCCTTTAAAATTTTTCAGTAAAAGCACCCTTAACTGACTTTTAAAGAATCAACTAGAAGGCTGACCAATAGTTTCTGGTCTCCTCTGGACCTACCATACAGTCTGAAGCCCAGGATGCTATGAAGGCCTGTCCTAGCACACCATCCTCTGGTATTTGAATAGTTGGCCTCCCACCCACCGCCGTATGCTTAAATTATTCATGTTTCTTCCCAACCTATTTATGCACTTATTCTTGCTACTGTAACTGTTTAACTGAATATGTTACATTGATAAAAATACAAGTTTGAAATGAAGGATCCGTTTCTATGAAAACTAGATTTAATGCTTTGGAAGACTTGAGCATTGATGTTATTGAGTTACATGTAAGGACAATGACATTAAAATATTGGGGGAAATAACACCAATCCAGAAGGATATGGCACTCACACTGCTTCACAAGTACCAATGAAATTCTCACTCTACTTTGAATAACCCAGAGAAACTGAGGATGATGAATTTGGATATGTTTCATGTGAGAAAGATAATATGCAAATCCACTCCAATGAGCAGATCCATGCTTAAAGGAAAGTACTTCGCTCTACCACAAAAGGTGAAGGAATATTCGGAATTAAAAATTTTCGCCTCTATGTCATGTCTCATAATTTCTGGATTTAATGGATAACTTTTTATTAACTAACCAACCAACCACTAGTCCCAACAGCATTAGCTAAGAAGGCTGCCCACTAGAACTCATGAGGCACAGAGCAAACAACACCAAATTCCTTCTTAAATGCATAAAATTAAAAAATAATTTAGAGGTATTAGCAGAACTATAGCTCAATCCTTTCCTAATTTTTTTCCTCCCTCAATTTAGCTCTGAGATTTGCTAAAGTAATGTGGTAGAACAGTTTGCTCACATATCTAAAAATAACCACTTCAGGGATTTCACTCAACTTCAGAAAGTCTGTGAACAAATACTTATTTTCATGCCATTCGTTTGTGTTTTCTTAACAGGATTAACTACTGAAAAAATTTAGGGTAACCTGTGTATAAATTCTATGAAGACTACAGAAGGGAGAAAAAAAGAGAGAGAAATGCCCATCTTGAGAAAAGGTAATGGGATAGTTATGTTCTCAGTGGATAAGCCCATTTCTCTTAATAACATTGTTAATTTCCCTAATCATTTCATTGAATACTAGAGTAAATATGGATTTTTGGTACTCAGGGTTAAGCGCAATGTACAGGTTTTCTTTGAATATGTAGTGTATGTTAATTTTAAATCTCTGTATCTGTGATTTAACAACCATTTTATTTTACTGATATTGCTAGAAAAGGTCTTTTCTGGTGGTTTCTTTAGTTTGTATTTAAGATGCAATAAAACATGAGACTACTTAGAATAATAAGAGGTTTTATGACAAGCTGTATAATGTAATTCTCACCACTTGGGCCCCTCATTTTGCTGTTTGAGACCCAAGCCTATTTTAATAACGAATGCCGTAATTTGCATTCTACCTAATCTGAAATATGCAGAGTTCAATGAACTCTAAAGCATTTTTATAGCAGGACTTCTCTTTTATCCTCCTCATAAAAGTCATTCTTTAATTCTGGCAACCCTTATCCCAACTGTTCACAATCTTTTAAAAGCATTGTAGAAGCAAGAACACTCTGCATATGTTCTAACTTCCTTTGTTGGGAATGAGTTGCTTTGTTTAAAATACAGCTTGGTGATTAAGTTTCATGCTTTCTTGATGCATAGAAACTCATTTCACATTGGAATCCCAATACACAAAAAGGAATATTCAATGAAATAATAGCGTACCAGGCAGTATAACCTGAAAGCTTTGCATTTGTGGGAACCAGAGGATAGAATACCCATCTGGTGTTTCTTTTTTTTTTTTCTTCCAGATCTCGTTTAAATTCAAGTTGACATATAGTATAATATTAGTTTCAGGAGTAGAATTTAGTGATTCATCAGTTGCATATAACACCCAGTGCTCATCACATCAAGTGCCCTCCTTCATGCCCATCACCAAGGTACCCCATCCCCCACCCCTTGCCCCTCCAGCAAACCTCAGATTGTTCCTTAGAATTAAGAGTTTCTTAGGGTTTGCCTCCTTCCCTCTATTTTTGCCTTATTTTATTTTTTTTCCCTTCCCTTATGTTCATCTGTTTTGTTCCTTAAATTCCACATGAGTTAGATCATATGGTATTTGTCATTCTCTGACTTATTTTGCTTAGTATAATACCCTCTAGTTCCATCTACATTGTTGCGAATGGCAAGATTTCATTTTTGATGGCTGAGTAATATTCCATTATATATATATATATCACATCTTCTTTATTTATTCATCCATCCATGGACATGTGGTCTCTTTCCATGTTTTGACCATTGTGGACATTGAGCACCTCTTCTGAAGAGTTATGCAAACCATGATGGCATTGTGAAATCACTTCTTTGACAGAAGATAGCCACCAGTAATCTAAAAGTTATTTTATAAACAAATACAATGTAATTTTCAAGGAATAAATTAAAGTGTTTTATAAAACTACCCAGAGCACAAGAGCACATTTTGATAACATCAGATGATATTTGATAGGTCGACACTGACTGGCAGTGATTCCATTTAGGAACTTACTTATTACTCTTCTAAAAGCATCTACCAACATTATTGTATATTTGGGTTGTTTCACCTCATATATTCTAGGAAAAGGTGAATCAAGGCCTTCCTAAATCTTCTTTCACAATCATATCTTTACACAGAATCCACTATTTGGAGTGCAAGATGTCTTTAGAGACTATATATAGAAAAAAAAATTGACTACACTTACTGTCTTTCTATTAATTTCAGCTGGACATAGGCTAACACCTAAGGTATTTAAACATGTCTCTGGAGATATTTCCAGATGTTCCTTTTCCAGATGTCTCAGTTGTGGTTAAATGAAGAGGTATCTTCATTGACTTCTTAAAATATGAAAACAAAATCTTCCTGTAAGTTCAGTGCTAAATCTCCTGTTTTGGATTACTACCGAGCTGCAAGTCAGAGATGTTTCTTACTTCCAAAAATATTACTAAAATCTCCATCATTGGACAATTGTGCCCAAAGGGCCTTATTTCTTTGAATTATTTTCCCTATAATGCTTTGCAATTTTTTGTGTTTTGTGAAATATAGATTTCTACTTATTTTATTGATTCAATTTAACCTACTTGCATACAGCACCTTCTCAAATTATTTTCTATTTATCCTCCATGCCCTGTACAGACCCCAGATATTTCATTATCTGTATAGTGCATGTCTCATTAGCAGACTACCTAAAATTCAGACATAGCTCAGTGGCAAAAGGAGTGGCCTTGTTATACATACAATTCCATACTGGGAAAAAGGCAGAAGAGCACTATAAAAAATTCAGACTACTTTTTCTTTCTTCTTTCTTCCTTTCTTTTTTTTTTCTTCTAGCTTTCTAGTTGTAGCATGAGGTAGAATAATCAGTTTGAAACACAAGCTTTGAATCTGGGAGACCTAAATTTAAATCCTGATTATTCTACCCATTAGCTGTGTTTAACAATGGGTAAGTTATTTGATAGTAATAAACTGCCATTTCTTCATTATTTTTTAAAGATTTATGTATTTATTAGAGAGAGAGACAGAGTGAGAACAGAAGGGGAGATGCAGAGGGAAAGAGTCTTAAGCAGATTCTACACTGAGCACAGAGTTCCATGTGAGGCTCAGTATCATGATCCTGAGATCAGGACCTGAGCCTAAACCAAAAGTTGGATACTAACTGACTGAACCACCCAGGTGCCCCCCATTTCCTCATATTTAAAAGTAAGGTAGCAATACATGTCATATATGGCTGCTATTAGAATTAAATGATATATATATAATACATGGTATAGAGCCTGAAATATTGAAAATACTTTATAAACTGTCACTATTACATTTTTTCTTATTATTATTTATCATAGAAACAAATGGTCCTAAATGCCAAAAAGTTATAGACATACAGTATCTATGTTCAATACAGTGAAAGAGGATTGTGCTATGCATCTAAACCATCAAAATTATATTTCTACAGTCTTTAAAAAAAGAGAGAAGCCATTGGAAACTTCAGAAAGTTTCTCATCAAAATAGTAAAGATGAGGCAAAGTTTGGAATTGAAGAAACACATAAAGATACTATCTTTTCAGTATTGTTTAAAGACAAGATGAAGAGAGTTACTGAGAACATCAACATCCAGAATGACTAAAAGAACGAACCATGGGTCTACTATGGCCCTATGAACACATCACGCAAAGAGAATCATTTAAGCTCCAAAGTCTTCTCCCTGAAAGCTTACTTGTAAGTCTATAACAACAGAAATGGAATGGTTTAGCATTTTGCTTGTTCACAAAATATCCAATCAATCAAAGTTTATTTGCTTATACTTTTTCCTAACTCCCCATGATACTTTGCTCAGAAATGAGAAGCTGTAGGACACTTGTGAGATTGCAGGAATCCTGACATACAACTATAACTGGTTCTGTTTAGTATTTCACAAACTGGTGACTTTGGGAACACAATGCCACATGGTAGTAAAGGGCAAGCAAAAAGGTCTCTGCAATTATTCTCAGGATTGTTTGTGTTGCTAATGTCAATGAGACTCTTCTACAGTAAATTATGTAATATTATCAAAGCTTATTTGATAACAAGTATTTTGAGTGACATTTTATTTATTTATTTAAATTTTAAATTTTTTTCCAGTTTTATTGAGACATACTTGACATATAATATGTATTAGCTTTAGGCATACAACATGATTATCTATCCATTAAGTAAATAAATGATCCCTACAATAAGTTACCATCCATCGCTGCACATAGGTATTATTTTTTACTTGTGATGAGAATTTTAAGATCTATTCTATTAGCATCTTTCAAATATATAATACAGTATCACTACCTTTGAGTGATGTATTTTAATGTTCTTGAAGAATGCTTAAGGAAACATTGTTTGAGATATACTAGTTTCATTGTTAAAAAAAAAAAAAAGTCCTTTCAAACTAAAGAAATGCAAATTTGCCCTTGGATAGAAATATCAGCTGATGTTTACCAAAATATCTAGGGCAAAGAAATGGAGGAAGGAAAACAGGAAGAAAGAAAACAGGGAAGGGAAGGAGTTGAGGAAAGGAAGATGGGAAAAACAAAGGAAGAGAGAGAAGAAAGAAGGAAGGAGAGACAGAAGACAGCAAGGACAGGAAGAAGGAAAGAAGAAATGTAAGAAAGGTAAGAACAAGGAAGGAATGATAGGGGCCTCCCATGGCTCAGTCCACTGAGCATCTGACTCTTGATTTTTGGCTCAGGTCATGATCTCAGGGTGGTGAGATAGAACCCTGTGTTGAGGTCCTAGCTCAGTAGGGAATCTGCTGGATGATTCTCTCCCTCTACCCCTTCCCCCCACTCATGCTCTCTTTCTCCCTCTCTCTAAAATAAATGAATAAAATCTTTAAAAAGTCGAACAAACAAGGAAGGAATGGAAGAAGAAAGTGGTGCTAAGTGATTAAAAAGACAATGTCTGTGTTTAGAATAACCTTTTTTTTTTCTTTTTATTTGAAGGTCTATGTGGAAAACGTTTATGAAGCACTTACAGATTCAACCATCTGCTCTATTGTCTACCCAAACTCTAGATCATATGCATGGAAAATTCCTAAGTATTTCAAATAGATATCTTTATTCTTACAACTGGACAACATAGCTGCTTTTTGTTGACTATATTTACTACTGATAGTTCAGGAGCGGTGGAAATAAAATAAATAAGCAAAGGAAAGAAAAATGACGCTAAGTGCTATGGAACTCACTTTTTAAAATCTTAGCCAAAAAAGGTATACAGTTATTGCGTTGGCTGATTTTTTTTTAATTTTTTAGAGATTTTATTTATTTATTCATGAGAGACACAGAGAGAGAGAGAGGCAGAGACACAGGCAGAGGGAGAAGCAGGCTCCATGCAGGGAGCCTGATGTGGGACTTGATCCCAGGACTCCAGGATCACGCCCTGGGAGGAAGGCAGGTGCCGAACCGCTGAGCCACCCAGGGATCCCCAACACTGGCTGATTCTTTAATACTTTCTCTGCTTTATAGAAAAACACCAATCCCACCTCATAAAAAAAAAAAAGGAATAAGGAAAGAAAAAAGAAAAAAAAGAGTTTCTCAATTTAAAAAGTAACATACACTAAACAGAACTTTTGAGTTAAGAAATACTAAGCTCCTATGTCTGCCTTCAACGGTACAAGTTCTTAAAGCCACCAGTGGCCTCTGCTGGCAGCTATGACTTCACTACAGGAAAAAATAAAAGGGGGTAGTAAATACAAAGAATAAGGAGAATTTTTTTTTCCCCAAACTTGAGGGAAATTTTATTTAAGATTTCTATTAAGTTGCATTATTACATTGATTCATTACATTCAATCAACAATTACACTGTATTTTCCTAGATTCTATTTTTGGCTCAAAAGCTACTGAGGAGCTTGACTTTGGTCATAGAGCTAAAATGCATTTGAAACACTATTGGGTTCAATGTTATCTTCATAGTCACTTCCAATCCCAAATGGGAAGTGCTGCATATGTTCATAAGCTGAAGTTATAATAAAGCTTCAGAACTAACTGCAGAGGTGAATGTTAAAAAAAAAAAAAGAAGAAGAAGGAAGTGAACTAGAGAGATAAATATCCCTATTTCTTTCTTTCTTTCTTTCTTTCTTTCTTTCTTTCTTTCTTTCTTTCTTTCTTTCTTTCTTTCTTTCTTTCTTTTTTAGATTTTATTTATTTATTTGACAGAAAGAGAGAAAGAACAAGCAGGGGGGGAGTCAGGGGGAGAAGTGGACTCTCCACTGAGCAGGGAGTCCAATGTAGGGCTCAATCCCAGCATCCTGAGATCAGAACCTGAGCCTAAGGCAGACGCTTAACTCACTCAGCCACCCAGGGGCCGCTATGTCTGTATTTCTTATTTTAAAATGGTGACTGGTTGTAGCAATATATTTACATTTGATAAAACTTCTCTTTTCCCCCAATAGCAATATTCACATGCTTGGGACTATAGTACACAGACACTAAGCTGACTCCATAATAATAGATATTATTAGAATGTCAAAAATAATATATCATGTGACAAATCCTAAATATGTTCCTTTTATCCATCCCATTATGCAGCCATTATCTACATAAGCCATTATCAACATGCTATATATGATAAATTTTATTACATGTAATACATGTGGATAACATTAACAATTTCATATTGGTATAGACATTAACCATTTACAGATCACTATCATAATGCATTTCCTAGATCAGAAACTGTGCTGAAATGTAATAAATATATGAGTGAATACTTTCATAATTTAATATCACTTCAAACTGGAATTAATAATGTTCGCTTATACCCAGATATTGAGATATTTTGCCAATCTTCCACAAAAAAGGCAAGAAGTTCTTTGCAAAAAAAAAAAAAAAAGTTTCCTGTTCAGCAAATAATATTTTTAAGCAAAAGCAATAAAACTCTCATTTCTTCAATAATTGTAATTCTGTTTTTACCACCTCTAAATTAAATACTAATAAAATCATGCATGCTTTTTATTGCACTAGCCATTGTTTCATGTACATTAGTTAATTCCAGTAGAATTGTTTTTAATATAAAATTGCAAAGCATTGAGTTCATGTCACCTAGGGAATGTTCTGTGGGCTTCCATTTCAAAGCTTAGCACCAAATTTAGTATGTATAGGTTCAAGAAGACTGTTGACAGGCCTTTCTCCAGATGAATCCTGCTGGGTTTTAGAAACTGCTTGATTTCAGAAGTCATGCTGTGCTACTAATCAGAGCAGAATTGCACAATATGCTTTCACATGCTACAAAGGTCTCTCCACACAGCTGTGGGAGCCAGGCCTTGGCTCTCAGGCAAAAGCCACCAGCTCTTCCTCTCCTGGTGAATGGAATCCTCACTACGAGACACTTGTGGGAAGTAATTTGAGTACAGCAGGATACGGTGTCCTGGCAGGACGTTCAGCTTTGTCTAAGGGGAATGAGTGAATAGCAGGACTTGGGAATTGCAGTGTTGGTAAATAGCACTAAATATCTTCGGAGCATAATTTTTAAGCATTCTCCAAGATGTCACCACATATGGTTATTCATCACCACATCCCAGAGCATGTCAAATTTTAATAGTGTGACATGATGGAATGTGACAGGAGAGATACTACTGAGCCTGATTTATTGCACACATGCATACATACAAAGTGTAAACAAAGATGTCACATGAAACGCTGTCTCAAGGTGCAGTTGCCAACATTACAGATTTTCTAAGCCAAATTAAACTAGAACAATTAATTATCAATTAATAATGCTTTCAAAAGTATGTTTAACAATGAGATACCCTAAAGAGATAGTGAGATAGTGTCTGCCCTGGAATTACATTGTTTATAGGTATCAAGAAAAGAGAAAGTGATGAGTAGTTATGAATGCCATGGCATCATTGGCCACACAAACACTCATACATCATCACCCAGGTGGGTGGCTATGTCTTTATATCAGATACTAGTTTGGTTGGGATTTTGCTTTGCTTTGAGTGCTCAGAAAATGTTCCAATGACCCTGTAGGAAAGATGGCTGTCTGGGAACTTTCAAATACTTTATGTTCCTTAAATTGGTTCTCATTTTAAGCCTTCCCTAAACTCATGCAGGATTGTAAACCACAAATGGAAAGTTCTTATTCTACCCTGAATGTTTTCCTCTTAAAGAATTATTGAGCTAGAGGTATGCAAATACTTTATTTCAAGTCAGTGAGCATAGTCTATGCCAATAATTAAAGATTTCATGACTTAAGCATTAGAAGTAAAGAAGTACTTATTTATGGAATATTACTGAATGTTAACTCATGAAGTTAGTGAAGATCACTAAGGGTCTAATTATAGGAGTCACTATTTAATATACACCCACTTTGTTCTGTGCTTTTTTTCTTTTTTCTGTGCTTTACCTTCACCATTGCCTTTAATAAACCTGGCCCTCTAGGACAATACAATCTAATAAGGATTTTATATGTGAAGAAACTGGGGTTCAAGATGATCAATAACATGCCCATGATAATAGAACTAGAAAATGATAAAGCCAGGCCCTATCCATTTCCAAGGCCCTTGCTCAATTCATTCTGTAGCATGGGCTCTTTGACTCCACAAAGAGCTGTAGGTCATGGGATTTCCAACTGCTCATCCACTCTTGGCCTCAATATAACCTAGCCCAAACTGTATCTAGATTAAGGCTGGAGATTGAGTCAGAGCAAGTTTGTGGACATGCGTGGAGAATTGAGAGATCAATGGAGTTTAACTTTTATTTGGCCAACACTCACTAATGTCTGTGCTTATGCAAGGCATCATCTTTAAGATTGGAAAAAAGGATGACAAAGCACATCCACGGCATTCAAAGTTACTGGGAATCTCTGGGACTCTATCCCCAGGATAATAACTTAGATATTTACAGTGAGTTATGAAATGTATTTTTGTTTAGAAGTTATAAGTGAGGGATGCCTGGGTGGCTCAGTGGTTGAGCATCTGCCTTTGCTCAGGGCTGTGATCCCAGGGTCCGGGATCGAATCCTGAAATGGGATCCCTGTAGGGAGTCTGCTTCTCCCTCTGCCTATGACTCTGCCTCTCTCTGTGTCTCTCATGAATAAATAAATAATAATAAAAAAGCTATAAGTGATTCTGATAATCAGTAACTGTAGGAGTGAGCTATATATTATATGATAAGATAAATATTTTCTAAAAGTACTGAAGATGGGCACTGAGGGGGGCACTTGACGGGATGAGCACTGGGTGTTATTCTGTATGTTGGTAAATTGAACACCAATAAAAAATGAATTTATTATTAAAAAAATAACAAAAAAATAAAAGTACTGAAGAAGTTCACAGCAGAAAGTGGTTTATCTTTGTTGGGCTTTTTAGAAAACTCACCACAGAAAAAGGACATGTGAATAGGGTCTTGAGAATGATTTATCATTTTCCGGGGGAGAATGACATATGTAAGGCTATGAAGGGAAATTTTTAGAAGAGGGAAATCTTCAAAGGCCATGGAGGATAAAAAGTTGAATTGCAGAAGAGAAGAAATATAGGCGATAAACTTAGGAAAGTAAGTCTGGGTTACATTATAAGACGATTTATGTGCTTCACTATAATTCATTGAGGCATAAGTAGGTATTTTAAACAAGAGGAGGAGACCATTATTTTGGTGGTAGTTAGAAGGAGAATCAGAGTGGGGGAGAGCAGGCTCCCTACAGGGATCCCAATTAGAAGGTCATAGCCATAAACAAACTTTGAGAAGATGAGAGCAGGAACTGACACAGCAGTCCTGAGAATAGAAGGGAAAATAATCTCAGAGATGTTTCAGAGATGAAGCTGACAGAACCTGGCAATGAGTGAGAAGGGCTTAGGAGGAATCAGGAGGAAAAGTGACTGAGATTTTTAGCTGAGGAAGTAATACGGAGGGCAGGACTTTTAATTCAAAGAGGATGCTGATTTGCTTAAAGGAGGTAAAATTCAGTGGCAAACATTTTGAATTGAAGAACTCCATGGAACATTTAGGAGATGTTCATACAGAGTCTGGAGCCCAGAAGAGTTTGAAGCCGGAGCCAAGAAGTTAATTCAACCCAGATTCATACTGTGAGTTTGCTGAGATATATGCCTTTGTTAATTCCCAAAAGTTAAGTGTAAGTTAGGCTTGTTGTCATAAGATTATCCCTATGAGGCTTTCCAAAATGGACACTATATTCCAAAATAGAAGAGCAGGTTATTAATTTCTATTAATTGTATTTCATGCTATTAGTCATTAAGGCAATTTCATCCAATTCACAGTAGCAACTTTCAGTATATTTTCCACTTCAGTTTTCATTAGTTATTCTCAGCCTTTTTTGAAAAGGAATTCTTCAAGTCAAACCTGCTCTCCAGGTCTGAGTCAAGTTCACACCTGACCTGTCTTTTACTTTCTCTGTATAAGTGGGCACAAACAAAAGAGAAGATGAAAAACATTTGAACCAGACACTAGAGAAACATTTGGACTGACGTATCTCCCATCGACTTAGTTTATGAGTTTATTTTCAAAGTGAGGCACACCTGGGGCGCTGAGTGAAGCACGCTATGGTTAAGTCTAGGAAATCTTGATGTTCTTCTATTTCCAATCTATTGTGTGACAGCCTGACACTTGTTCATGTTGAAGGGTCACTGTCAATTCAGTGACAGAGGATTAAACTTTGGAGGTCATAACATGAGTATAGAATTAGGTTTATTTCACTACACACTGACTTTCAAACACAGCTTTTTGTATTTCAAAATCTTTCTTCCCCCAACATCATGGATATCCTATTCCTCTTAACTTTATAGTAACATTCGCTTTGGGATTGGTTATTCGTGACTCTGAGAAAGATGACTGCCAAAGATAATTACTCCGTTGTGATTAATGAATCCTTTTCAAAATTGCAGTCACCAGATTGGAAGTCAGATAACTTTTACAACATCAAAGAATACTATTATCAAAAGACTTTATTCTTTTCCCTTTTGTTGAAAAAAAAATCTGATGTCCCATTACATTTTAGTAGGTGACAATATGTTCATCAAAGAAGTGTTTTAGTACATGTTTTACAGCTTATAAAAAGAAAAATGACAGCTACAAAAATCAAAAGCTTTCTCACTAATTGTGGATGAAAAATGATAGTTAAGAAAGATGAATCACCAATTAGCTTAGGAAATTTTGACATTTCCTTTTTATTAAATAGGATGTGTTAATGTATTTTGGATACCATAATTTTTGGTTGAAAATGATTTTACAGAATAAGAGAAATTTTGATCCTAACTATGTCCATCTTAACGAATCCCATCTTTACAGGGAGCTACCCCAGGTACTTATTTTCAGCAAGTCCTATTTTATTTATATATTTGGCCTAAATATAAACAGCATGACCAGCAGAGAGCCTGTCCCACAAAAGTTTTGCTCCTGCCTCTCCTCTAACATCTGTGCTAGTCAGTCTCAAGTAATGAGAATGATTGAGAGCCAAGTGTGTGAGATGGAAAACGAGGAAGGGAGGGAAAACCCCACAATGGCTTATCCCTCCTCCCACTTCCATCCTTGCTCATTGGTTATCAGTTTCTGAATGGTTCTTTCACCAGCAATTAAATGCCCAGTAATAGCTGTCCCTGGAGAAGAAAGGTAAGACACAATCACTTTCATCTATTTTATCTTTGATGAATGTAGAACTTCAGTCTTTACATATGCAGGTACCATTTACCACTCTCATTTTTTCCAAACTTAGAGATAACTTTAAAGGGAAATATTTTTTTAAGTTGTCTAAGAAAAGTGGCACAAAAGCAACCCTTTGATTAAAGAAATTCTTCATCATCACCACCACCACCACCATCATCATCATAGCCATCATCCCTCCAGCAGAGGTGGGCTTCTACAAATAAACATATGGAAAAGAGTCAATGCTTTCTGAATACCTACTATGTTCCCAGCATTTTCCCATACTTCATCTCAAGTCATTCTTACTACCAGGTTCAGAGGTCTGTTCTATTATTCCTGCTTTAGAGCTGTGAAGTGGATTATCACAGAGGATTGTAATATGATAATTTTGCACAACTGTTAAATGTCTGCCAAGATTTCAAAGTCTTCTACAGACACCATACTACATTTTATCAAAGAAATATCGTTTCTCATCTATTCTTGTAAATTTTTTTTGGGGGGGGAGCAGTGCTGGTGGCCAAGCATCAGTCAGTCATTTGGTGGATCCCTAGCTCTAAGAGCGGGCGCTGATGAGCCCTGAAGATGAGGTTTGCTTTACCAGCTTTATCATTTGGGGTTGTTGGTTTTTTTCTGTGTCCAGCCAAAACATTACATTTTCTCAGTCCCCTTTGCGATATGGTGTGGCCAGTGAAACAAATACTTACTATTATGCTGGACTTTCAGGAAAACAACTTCAGAATGAAAGGAACATCTCTTTTGCCTCTTTGGTTTTTATTTCCCTCTTTCTTACTGTCTGGCTCATAACAGCTCTTCAAATGCTGCTGTAGAAATTCCAAAAATCATGCTGAATCCACTGCAAATTCAAGGAATCTAGCCCAACATTTTAAAATACTGTTTATTTTTTTTATTATTATTTGTTTCCTTAGATTATCTAAGTGTTGTCCTTATGAGCTCAAATTCACAAATATAACGTACTTTTTTTTTTTTTGTCACCTTCCCGCTCACCTACCTGGGGCCCTTCAGAGCTTGGGGGGACTCTTCCTGGAGGAGAGTCGCGGGCAGTGCAATGGGTGCAGAGGGAATGTGGGAATCAGCGCCCCGAGAACCACCGGCATCATCTCTGTGCATTTAGAATTCGAGTTTATGGGCTTTGTCTCTTTAGCCAGCGGCTTCCTCGTTGTGGAGCTCACACTTTTATTTGCGGGAAGCAAAGCCAGCGGCGCTGCTGTGGCCCCTTGACCTTACCAGTCCTTCCCATTGGGGTTGGAAGCCGTAACCAGTGTGGGCAATCATTAAGTATCCTTCAAACTTTGCTGATTCCAGAGCATTCTTTGGAAAATCAAAAAGTACTTTCTCTTTCTCTATATAGATATTTTCTTTTTTTTTAATTCTGAAAAAATCCTAGAATATTAACAATATAGGTTCCATTCATTATTTTTTAGAAATACATTTATTTTTTGGCCTTGTTAGAGAATTATACAATAAGCAAGTGATTTTTCTGTTAATCTATTAAAAATAGAGAAAGACATTTGAAAAAAAAATTTGTATTTCAGTTGCTGAGCATCAAAGCTGATCTTGTCCTCAACAGAAAAATGTAGACATAATTTTCTCTCAATATGCCTAACTTCATGAACATTATGATAAAATACTTGGATAAAAGTACTACATAATTATTGAATAAAAATCAAATGAAAAGAAATTTTTAAAAAATCAAATGAGTAAGATCAATTATGCATTCTTGTTTTTTTTTATGAGGTAACTCAGATGATAATTCAGCCAACATATTCATTTAACAGATTTTTTAAAACCTTTTGACATCTTTTCGCTATTTCTCTCACTCACACCCCCAGGTGTTTATCCAAACATAAAACAGTAACTCAAAAAGATCTCCGTATCCCCATGTTCATTGAAGCACTATTTAGAATAGCCAAGATATGGAAATACAACCTACATGTCCAGTGATGGATGAATGGATAAAGAAATTTGTGATTTATATACACAATGGAATATTATTCAGACGTAAAGAAGAAGGCAATCTTGCCATTTGCAACAACATGGAGGGGCCTCGAGGACATTATGCTAAGTGAAATAAATCAGATGGAGAAAAGTAAATACTGTATGATCTCTCTTATACGCAGAATCTAAAAAATAAACATGAAACCAAAGTCATAGATACAGAAAACAGATTAGTGGTTGTTGGATCATATGGTAATTCTATTTTGAGGAACCTCTATACTGTTTTCTACAGTGGGTGCACCAACTTACATTCCTATCAATAGTGCACAAGGATTCTCTTCACTCCACATCCTTGCCAACACTTCTTGTTATTTCTTTTTCGTTTCTTGTGTGTGTGTGTGTGTGTGTGTGTGTGTGTGTTTAAAGAGTCATTTCAATAGGTACGATGTCATATCTCATTGTAGTTTTGATTTGCATTTCCCTGATGATTAACGATGTTAAGTATGTGTCTATGTATTTGTTAGTCTTCTGTATGTCTTCTTTGAAAAGATTTCTTTTGAAGTCTTCTGCCCATTTTTTAAATCTTTTTCTTTATTTTCTATCGAGTTGTATGAGTTCCTTACATATTTTGGATTTTAACCCTTTATCAGAGATAAGGATTGTAAATATTTTCTCTCATTCTCTATATTGACTTTTTATTCTGCTGATGGTTTCCTTTGGCGTGCAGAAGCTTTTTAGTTTAATGTCATCCTACTAGTTTTTGCTTTTAGTCTCGGTATCAGATTCAAAAAAATCAAGGAGTTTACTGCCTATGTTTTCTTCCAGGAGTTTCATGGTTTATGGTGTCATGTTCAAATATCTTTCTTATCCATTTTGAGTAGATTTTTGTTTATGGTATAAGATAGTGATCCAGTTTTTCCAGTACCATTTATTCAAGAGATTATCATTCCACTACTGTTTATTCTTGACTCCTGTGTCTTAAATTAAATACACTGTATATGCATGCATGAGTATTTCTGGGCTCTCTACTCTGATCTGCTGATCTTTGTGTCTGTTTTTATGCCAATTCCATACTGTTTAAATTAGTACAGCTTTGTAACAGAGTTTGAAACAAAGGAACATCATGCCTTCAGCTTTGTTCTTCTTATCAAGACTTCTTTCAGAATCTCTTCATATTCATTCACTCATTCTAGAAAGATATTTCAAGTACCTACTATATGCAGGCAAATAGGGGTTTACAGAAATGAAAACAATTTCTGTGTACAAGGGGATTGGAATCTAGGAGAGGTAATCAGGCGAATGAACAAACAAGTGAGTAACAACATAAATGCTGCAATGAAGTAATGCTAGAGCACAGCGGGGGAACACATACTTGGGAAATAAGTTCCTCCTGAGAAACAGAAGGTCAGAAAACGTCTTAGAAAAGGCGATGGTTAAAGGAAATGCTGGGAAAAAATGGCAAGTGGACATAAATCAAAGGCAGGCGCTCTAAGCAAAGATCATAGAATAAGCAATGACATAAAGACACAAGAGACTGGTATGTTCAGAAAACTGCAAGGAGTTCAGGGTGGTTGAAGCAGCAGCCATACCATGGAGCCCAGAGGGAGAAGGCTGGTGAGTAAAACATCCAAATAACCAAGGGCCTCCCATGCCCTGAGACAGACTTGATTAGCAGAACTTGGAGAAAAATAGTGGCAGAGAACCAAATAATCAGATTTGTGTTTCTGAAGCCTCACTGACAGCAGAGTGCAAGACAGTTATAAGGCTGTGAGACTGAAAGCTTCTTCATTCCTTCCCTTTCATTCTTTCCTTCCTTTGTTCCTCTCTCTCTTTCCTTCCTTCCTTCCTTTTTTTTTCTCTCATTCTTTTATCCACTTTTTCTTCCATACCCTGGTCTCTGGTAACTAACCATCTTTGAACCTGGATGATATTTTACCAAGTGAAATAAGCGAGACACAGAAAGACAAATATTGCATGACCTCATTTATATGTGGAAGAGATAGATATAAAGTCAAATTCATAATAATATAGCAGAATCGCAGTTGCTTAATACTAAAAATAGTTTATAATCTTCACTTAAAAAGAGGTATGACATCCTAGTTTTGGTTGCTAAAATGTATGCATACGCTCATGGATGATATCCAAAAGGCTGAAAGAATAAAGGACATGGGGAAAGGCCAGTCAGAACATATGGCCAATGACCTAGAACAGACTCTTGCCTTCATATTCTATAGGTGCATGTCATCTGGATATCAGCAGGCAAAAACTCAATACATGCAAAGATGTTAATCAGCAGCAGTAGCAATTTAGACTACATTTTGGAACAAGAAAATATCAAGGCGAATTTAGTTTAGTTGCTATTAACAGCAAGAAAATATGTAA
This sequence comes from Vulpes lagopus, assembly GCF_018345385.1. Lineage (NCBI taxonomy): Eukaryota > Metazoa > Chordata > Mammalia > Carnivora > Canidae > Vulpes > Vulpes lagopus. Next base: position 14,803,073 of record NC_054836.1, on the reverse strand, counting down.
TTATATCTTGTATTTTTAATAAAGAATAACCGTTTTGATGAAAGAATGATGCATATTTATGGAAAATTCAAGCAACAGAAAAGACTGAGATGCTAAAATTTTAAATCATCGAAAACTGAGAAATTAACTATCACTTAAAATTGTGTGAACATTATTTTGAACACCTCTTTCTGTATGTGTACAGATAGAATGTTCAATGGATTGAAAAAGAGGATCATAGCCATACACAATTTTTAAAAATATCTTAATTTTATTTAAATTTAGCAGAAGGAAAGTTCACTAAAGCTGAAGAAAGAAATTGCTGAACTTCAGACAAATGTTTTCTTAATAAGACCTATGAGTTCTTAAAATACCTCTCTAAAATAAGGATGAATTTTTGAAAAGCAAATTGGTAGTTTGAAGAAAATTGTACTATAGTTTGGATCAGCATTAGATAACTCCTTGCCGTAAATGATTACTAGCTCCTTTATGTTACTTAAAAATATCCAGCAAAACTCTAAACAAAATTGGGCAAGCTGGGTCCATATAAATATAAATCATAAATCAATGTAAATAATGTAAATTATTTGTAAGTCAACATAAATAATAGGGCAACTGTCCAAGTTAGGTGAATCCCGAGAACATTAAGGTTTAACACTGATACTTTTACTAGTGTAATTCATATGTGAACAACTTAAAAAAGAGAAAACAGCAAAGGATTATCAAAATTGACACGCAATTTTAAGAGTCAACACTCATATATGACAAACAGACAAACCAACCAACAAAGCCACATCTGTGTCCTGTGGTATGATCTTTACACAATGTTCCTCCCTAAGGGTAAATCTTCAACAGTAAAGATGGCCTATGGATTGTGGATACTCTGACACCTCCAGCTCCCCCACATACCAGTACCTGGGGATTTATAGCTCTATTCATAGGTGCTTTAGACAGGGCTCTTGAGACTGTGTTCAGAGGAACTGCTTTTCACAGAAGGTCAGAATAGGTTTACTTAATGCTTATTCTCTACTACATCTTGTTCTATATTCTTGAATACTTAACAGTTTTACATTTCATAGTAAGTGCATTTACCACCTTACAACCAGAAACTCATCATGGATTATAAAACTTAATAATCATGAAAAATGCCTATGGTCTCTCTACTTAATAAAAAAAATTATTTTCCATGAGTTCAGTTCCACATTGATGATTAAATTATTTCTTGAGAAGAGACCACAAGTGCTTTTAATGTTTACAACTGTATTTCTAAATTGAACTACATATAATATGATCACATGGGAACAGATGGATGATGGCACCAATGACAGATCAGATTAATAAATAAATTATTTGGATCAAGGAGTTTCTAATAAAATAGAAGCAGTAAAATCTCTATGAAGCCTTTACTAGTAATGGAGAAATTTCAAGGGTCAAGAAATATCACATTTTGTTTTCCCCTAATTCTCACCTGAACATCAAATGTCATATTCCAAATTTCAAATTTGGTGGTGACTGGGAAGGGAGAGGTCTATTTAAGTCTTCTACTTTTTAATTACTTTGAAAAATGGATCAAATAAACGTAAACTTTTCCACAATCTAATAATTTGATTTTCTGATATTTTTCATCTATACTTTTTTTTATGTCAAGAATGCCTTTATAGTGTACTTTAGTACACTTTAATACCAGTTATACTAGCTCAATATCTACTCTGGGGTAATTTATAACAGTTATACTAGTCCTGATGTACTAATTTCAACCGAATATTTAATAACCTGACCTTCACCTTCTTTCTCTAATTTCTCAAGGGCTTAGGATATGCACTAGCTTCATAAGGAAAAACTCACCAAATAATATTTAAGGGATATTATATTCAGATACCTCCAAAGAAAATACCATGTACCCTCGGAAATATTAGCACCCTCAGAAAGACTGAGCCAGGAGCTCCTTCCTGTGCTTTCTCCAGAACACCAATCTCTTTATTTTCATCTTTTTTCAGCTTTCCCAGTTTGTCTGTTGGGGGGGAACACTTAATATCCCAACTCCATTTCTTGACTGTTATCTCACCAATGACCAAATATAAAAATATAACTTAGGAAATGAAAGGGATAGTCGAAGGATCTCTGACCTCTATAGTTCTTAAATTTTCTAAACATTCTTCAAACCCTCACACTTTCCAGATAAAGTGACATGCAGAGAGCATTAAGCGACTTACCTATGGGCAAAGATTTAACTAAAGCAAAAATAGGACCAGAGTTCAGGCCAGCAAATTCCTAGCCTTGTACTTCTTCTAAGAAGACGATGTTTCTCTTGGTGTTCATTGGATCATCTTAATGAGAAACAATGCATGTGCTTATACATTTGCAACTTACTGGCCCCCACCACGAAATCATAGAATCAGGAAGAGAGCCATCTATAGTATTCAAAATATTTAACAATAATTATGGCACAGATATGGACCATTCAGTATGGAATCAAATCTAGTCATAAAGGATACCAGCTGTCAACAATGGATGTTTGGTAGTGGTATTTACTAGACATATATCAATGCTAATTTCATGTAATACTGAGAACTGTAGATAAGCCCCTTACTCCTGCTGATTTGGTGCTCCAAAATGGGGGATCTATTATTTGCTTCCTTGTGCCAGGACTGCATGAATTTTTGGAAGTATGAGATCTCTGAGATTAAGTACTTACAATGAAAATAGATTTGAGGATTTTTCTCCCCACATGTTAAGTGATAAAACTCTTATCTCAAGTTTTAGATAATGACAATTTGACATTAAGCTTTGAAAAGTCCTTGGCATTTCTACAATAGAACGGTTGAGAAGACATAAATTACTGCCTCTACATACTCATTCACATGTTATTTACCCACGAAAATAAGAACTCCACTGTTACTATTGATTTATTAGCAATACTAGCTAACTGAGGGTAACTGTGGGAATTAAAAGTAACTATGATCATTTTTAATGGAGTAGTAGATTTTGTGACTTTTTTAAAACAGTATTTTTAAAAATTGAAATTCTTAGCCAAGCTTTCGTACCTTTATTTTGAATCGTTTCTATTTGCAAAGGTAAGCTATGTAAGTTCATGACTGGCAGCTCAAATTTTGTTCTTTTGGGCTTGTTTTCCCAGGAAACCCTTGGGAAATTGATTTGAAATACTGAATGGGAATTCAGCAAATAGACACTAAAAATTTACGATGGAGAAATAAGATGTGACCTAGCCCAGAGAACAAAATGAAAGGTTCGTGCAATAGGGTCAGTAGCTGACTTCAATTTCAGCTCGGTGGTAACCTTCTAATACCTTCTTCCATTGAGTGACAGGATAAGAAGCCAAAAGTAGAAAATCAGCCTAAGTCTCCTGGGCAGAAAGTCAGAAGTTTCCGAAGAAGCCCTGGGAGTGACTTGTAAAGAGCAACATAATTCTCATAGGCATCTGTCGACTTGATTGTTTATGGCTAGCTTGTTCCTTTTTTAAGGCAGCAACAGGGAAAAACAGAGTGAAACTTGAGACTTTTTTAAACAGAAATATTCATCAGAGAATAGAAAAGATTGGAGTTCACATAAGGGACATTTCAACGGATGTTGTCAATACAACACCATTTACTACATTCTTCCAGGTATTGTCTATCTTCCATGATGGCCTGGGGTATGTGATTATTAAAAGTTCTATTCACAAACCTCTTAAGTGCCTTCATTTCAACAGCAGAAATTTTCTTGGGTAAATCAGGTTCTTTTGATTTCTTTGGAGAAACTATTGATTTAATTTTCAAATTAGTTTTTATTTTATTCAGCAGACTACTGACATTAATATTTTAAAATATATAGCATTATTTTGGAGTTTCTTCAGCAACATAATCTACATTTTTTCTTTGTTCATACTAGAGAAAATTAAAAGTAAAATACAAATAAGATAATTGAATTTTACAGGAGAATGAACAGCTTACAGTTTCTGGTCTCTTTTTTCTCATATACTCTTATATGCTGTTTGTATGATAGAAGTGGCTGGAAGCCACACTGTATTTAGTTATACCATACACACTGGCAACACTTTCACTAGCAACTAATATAATTGAATAATAATCAGTAACAACAGCTAACATTTGTTGGAAAAGTACTATGTGTGGGAAGTCCTATTAAGCATTTCACAAGAAGCAACTTAATTGACTGTTTATAACAGTCCTGAGATATAGGTCTTTTTTTTCCCCCAAGTTTTTATTTAAATTCCAGTTAGCTAACATGCAGTGTAATATTAGTTTCAGGTGTAGAACTTAGTGATTTATCCCTTACATACAACACCCAGTGTTCATCAGAAGTGCCCTCCTTAGGGCACCTGGGTGACTCAGTGGGTAAGCATCAACCTTTGGCTCAGGTTGTGATCCCAGGATCCATGGATTGAGTCCTGTATCAGGCTCCCTGCAGGAAGCCTACTCCTCCCTCTGCCTCTGTCTCTCATGAATAAATAAATAAAATCTTTTTTTTTAAAAAAAAGTGCCCTCCTTAATCCTTATCACCCATTTAATTCACCCCTCCACCCACCACCCCTCCAGCCTCAGTTTGCTTTCTATATATATCTTATATGAGGTGCAGCCAGGAAAATTAAACTTTACAGAGATTAAATGATTTGCCCAAGATTATAGGCATCAAAGGTAGCAGGATTGGACTATGAATCTATGTTAGCTTGACTCCTGAGCATATCATCTCTACTCTACATTTCCTCTGGTTAAATGCATGTAAAATTATGTAATAATTGCTAGTTACTGTATTCAAGAAGTTAAAAAGTATAGCTATTTAATTCAATATGACTAAAATTTAGACATTTCCCTTCTTAGTATTAGCACTTTTTATATCATCTGCTCGTAGGAAAACAAACAAATGTGCAAGATGAGGGATGGGATCATTATTATACTTTCATTGACAACAAAACTGTTAGAATTTGGGGCTTTGCTCTCCAATATCTGGGTTAGAAATTCAAATGATGATTGATCAGTGGTTGGAAATATACATCTGGCATTCCTATAATTTGAATGATTTTTTTCAGGCCTGCTCATAGAGCCACTTTGTGGTCATGTTATTTTTTTATACTTTTTATGTTCATGTATAAACACTTTAATTATGTTATTTATTTTTAACACTTTTAATTTACAGAGTTCATTTTATCCCCTACAACTGAGCCCTAGAACACACATTGGGACATGTCTGTCCCAGTTACAGTTACCTTGACTGTTCTGACTTCCTTAGTTCCAAAAATGTGCAGGAATTACTTCTGAAATATTTCAAGGTGTAGCATTTTGAGGATGGTCTATGTATATGGCAGACTTTAAGAAGAAAAATTGACTGTTAATGTCTTACTGGCTTTATTTCTACAAGTGTACAGGACATCTATGGGGAAACTACCTCCAGTTTATCATTTACACCAATTGTTGCATTTTAAATGTATCACAATTTAGAGGCCTAATTTTAATACAAACACTCAGAAGTACTTGACTGGAAATTTATATTGCCATGTTCATTATCCCCACATTTAGATTAATGTCATATCCTAATATGTTTATAAGTAATTCTGTAGTTTTATGGGTATATTTTTTTATCCTACAAAATGGGCTTACACTATAAGATCTTTTTTCTGTCTCATTACTGATAAATGTTCATTGATTTTCTTCATCATCTTTTGAGTATGTTTAAATTTACCAAAAAAAGTGGATCTCATCAATATCTCTGACCACGTACTGATGTTTACAGATGTTCCATGGTAATAATGTTTCTAGGGGATGATAGTTTAATGCTTCCCTGTTGGAGGATAATGAGTTTAAACATCATTTGGAAGCTCAATGATCTCTTTATTTGGAGACTGATTCAGAATATGCTGAAGATCCTAGTTCATTTTGATTTCATGCCAAAACTTTCTGAGAGTGGTAAATTCAGCACAGAATTCAGGGAGTAAATGGAAAATATGTCTAATTTTTGTGACTTGAAATTTAAAGGTGAAGGAACAGATTCTTTTAATTCCTTAGCCTAAGTTTTACAGAACTAACTGAAAGTAGAAAAAAAAAAAAGAGGATTTATCCTCTGAGTTAGTGCACTGATCCCAAATCAATTAATAATGAATGTCTTTGAACAATCTAGGAAGGAAACACATTGTATTTATCATTTGTGTTCACTAACATGGAACATAGGGTCGGGTCCACAGTAGGAAATAAGTATACATTTGTGGAATGAATCAGTTAATATATTAAATTGATTATAATTTATAATTTTGTTTATGATTATAATTAGTTTATAAAGTATAAACCATTCTTTAAATTGAAATCTGATTGTTTTAGGGGCACCTGCGTGGCTCAGTGGTTGTGCATTTGCCTTCGGCTCTGGTTGTGATCCCAGGGTCCTAAAATGGAGTCCCACATCAGGCTCCTCACAAGGACCCTGGTTCTCCCTCTGCCTATGTCTCTGCCTCTCTCTGTGTGTCTCTCATGAATAAATAAATAAAATATTTTTAAATAAATCTGATTGTTTTAAAGGCCGAATAATGCTACAATTAGAAAACCAAAGAATTGGTTGTGTGATCCTACCTAACATAGTACTGAATACACCATATATGTAAAATAAATATTTAATGTATGAATGCATTAGTGAAGTCATCAAAGCAAATACAATTTAAGTGTTTAAACTATCACACTATCTGGTCATAATATCGCATCTTTATCTTTCAAATGATTGTCTTATCAAGGAGTAACCATAGTTTCACTTCTGAATTCTGAAATATGTTTATTTATTACATACAATTTCCTTTTTTCAGTTATCTGTGAAACATTGTTCTTTGGTGACATTTTCTGAAATATGAAATGTTTAGTCATGTAAAATTTGGTTTGATTTTTTTGAAGCCCTAATGTATTTTAGATTTCAGAGTCTTTTGAAAAATAAAACCTAAGGCTGATAGCAGTCTAAAAAAGAAATAGTTCTTTTTTAGAATAGAATAATACCAAACACCCTATGAGATATTATTCACTTTGACCTATTCATTATTTTAAAAGAAGAGAATGCATATTAGCCCAGATCCTAAAGTTTAGCACTATTTGCATGACACTTTTTCCTCAAAATAAAGTGACATGCATTTATTCATGGAAAATGTAGAAAAATAGAGGTAGAAAATTAAGTTCTTGTGACATTTCTGAGCCAAATCAAAGTTTTTGTATTTCTCTAAGCTAAATCAAAGGTATTTTCTCTGCTCTTGGGAAATTGTGAAGGTTTCATAAACCTCACTAAGATTTTAGGGAGATAATTATCTATACTTTTTTAATTGTAGTAATTATGAATAAATATTCTTCATACAAGGGAATAAGTTAAATAGAATGTGTCTATCTAATGTTATTAGATAGAATATTTCTACATGGTATGATTTCTGTACCAGAAGCAATTTAAGGCAATTGCTACTAACTCATATTAGAATAATTGGAATAAATGACATATATTCACTGTGTTGAAATTTGTAGGGAAAAATACTGTTCTTGCAAATCTCTCATAAATTATTCTGGCACTTAAAATCTTTGATTTCAAAAGCTAAGGAAAACTTCATACTCATTAGGAAAGCTATCACAAAAAAAGAAAAACAGAGGGAGGGAGCGAGGGAGGGAGGGAGGGGGAAGGAAAGAAGGAAGGAAGGAAGGAAGGAAGGAAGGAAGGAAGGAAGGAAGGAAGGGAGGGAGGGAGGGAGGGAGGGAGGGAGGGAGGAAGGAAGGAAGGAAGGAAGGAAGGAAGGAAGGAAGGAAAAATGAAAACCAAAAAATAAAGATCAAGTGTTGGTTAGGATGTAGAGAAATAGGAGGCCTCATGCATTCCACAAATAAGTTCAAAGCTCATAAATGTTAAACTATTTTTTAAGATTAAAAATAAATTCTAAGACAAAAATGCACTTGATATTTCTGTTATATTTTTACTGTGATATGATATATCAATAAAAAGTATTAAAACAAACAAGAGCTTCATATTCTGTTAATTTCAGCCAGTTTCAAGTGTGTGTAGAACATATAAAAATCATTGATTTTTTTTCTTTTGTGGTAAACACATGTAATCTAGTGAGAAGCCCATTCATATTTCTTGTCAAACAAAAGCATGTAAAAAGATGTAGATAGAAGATATGTGACATCTCTTCTCATAACTAAAATGTATATATATGTGTATGTGTGTGTATGTATGTAGGTATATATATATATATATATATATATATATATATATATATATATATTTTTTTTTTTTAAGAAAGAAAGAGAAAGGAGAGGTAAAGGGAGAGCAAGAGAGAGAATCTTAAGTAGGCACTATGCTCATTGTGGAGCATGACATGGGACTTGATCCTGAGATCATAACCTGAGCCAAAATCAAGAATCGGACACTTAACCAAGTGAGCCATCCAGGTGCCCCCACTAAAATATATTTTAAAATTTCAAGTTTGGTAATGGGAGTAAAATGACAATGAGCTAACAAAGAGCCTTCATCTTAATACCATCTGTGTGCATCAGATGGAGTACATGTTTTATAGAATGTCTAAGAAAGATGTAAGACTATCTACATATCTAATGATTTGTATAGTTAAAGAATTTACAAATAACAAAGACCTTTGTTGATATGAGTCCTGATAGGGAAGAGCTAGATGAGCTAAAGCAAATGTTAATTGGGTTTTAAAGTAAAAATGTGGCAAAGCAAATTAAATTCTGATACAGACAGAAGAATATTTGACTCTCAAGAGATACCGAGCAGTACAAGTACAAGAACAGACTAGCTAAGTGCTCACTTAGAGAAAAGGCAGTTGCACAGGTACTTTATGCAATATTTGGACAATCTCCAAGATCAGCAAATACCTCAGTTACTTTCTTGGCTTATACAGGGCTTCACACCTAACATAAACATGCGCTAGAATGCCCAACTTTCTCAGATTTTTCAAGTCAGAAATGGTACCTTATAGATGATTGTGTGTAGATTTCTATGGGAGGTCATGCATAAAAAAGAATGGTGATAAATACTCCAATTTGAGAGCACCTATGTGGCTCAGTCAGTTAAGCATCTGCCTTTGGTTCAGGTCATGATCTCAGGGTACTGGACTTGAGCTCCACATTGGGCTCCCTGCTCAGCAAGTAGTCTGCTTTTCCCTCTCCCTCTGCCCCCATCCTCACTTGTACTCTCTCTCACTCTGCTCTCTTTAAAATAAATAAATAAAATCTTAAAAAGAAAAAAAAGTTCAATTTGGTCCTCATTTACTTTAAAATAGTTCATTCATTACTGAATACAATCAATGTTTCCGAAGCACTTGGCAGCTGAAAGCAAGGGTTCATGTTTTATGATTTAACAGACCATTAATGAGAACTTATAATCCAAATATCCCTTTCCTAACACTGAAATATATATCTAAAGAAATATGGTCAAGGTAATGAAACTTTTTGAAAATAACAAATCTTGGGGTGCCTAGTTGGTTCAGTTGGTTAAGCATCTGACTCTTGATTTTGGCTTAGGTCATTACCTCAGGGTCCTGAGATGGAGCCCTGTGTAAGGCTCCAAACTGAGCATGGTGCCTCCTTGAGATTCTCTCTCTCTCTTTATCCCTCTACCCTGTCCCCCACTCCTTTCCCACTCATACATGCTCTCTCTCTCTCTCTCTAAAAAATATTAAATAAAAAATTTTTAAAATAAAGAACAAATCTTAATCATTGCCAGAGATCTGTATCCATAAAGAAGGTCATACTCAGTAGTTAAAAAACATATTTTCCTTTGCAAATGAATTAACAGGAGAATAGGTTGTTTAGCAATACATACAATTGAGAGGAATAAAAATGTGGGATATAATAAAAGATCAAACACACTGAGCTAAGTGGCTCTATGCAGCCTTACCCAAAAAGATCACCAAAGACAAGCGTTAGAATCTTGTAGAACTATGCTCCAGACTGAGTGATTTCTAAGTCTATACACCTCTCTGGAGAAAGGGAGGATTATGGGAAAAGTGGGCAGAGATGCAGTTAGGTCAGACTCTCTAGTGCAGCAGTGATGGGTGCTCTGTAGAACAGCATGCCTAAAGAGTTAGTGGGCTCCATCACAACCTCCTTTGAAATCCTAAGGAAGTGACTGATCATTCTTTATTCATCATTTCTGGGTGCAGAGGTGGGGTGCTCCATTCCCACTCTGTCACACATTTGTCTAGAAGCTGCATTTTCCCTTAAAGAAAATGAAAGTGAAAGGAATTTCATCTTTCTCATCAAAAATGTTCCAATAAATATGTGGTGAGTTACTTTAATGGATAAAGTCAATAAACTATATTCTAGTTCTAGTGGCATTTGTTAAGTTCAAACAAGTCCAGAGGGCTGCCAAAATAGGTATGGAAATATGTAAAAGTGTAGTTAGCTTGCTTGTTTCCTGGGGGGACTTGACTTGTACATTTTTTCCCTCAGATTGAGTGACTAATTTCATGAGAAAATAAACCAATTCACTGAGACAATCCTTTCCAAGAATATGAGTAATCCACTTCCATATAATGACAAGCCACGTTAATCCCCTGTGACTTAGGTCCTTATGCAAAAATTGAAGAAAATGATGCTTTTTGCATATTTCTCAGAGGTACTCCAGGTAGTAATGAGATAGTGTCTTTAGAGCACTAGGGGTTCCCTGAGGAGATGTACAATACAAACTCAAATTACCACTCCATTATGATTTATCTTTGCTTTATATAAACTGTTTACTGTTAGCATTTTCCTTGTAGAAACCTTTTATATTGCTGAAGTGCATTAGCCATGATGTTTATTTCTACTCCTTGCTCGTAAAGGGTCTGAGGCTACAAAAAAGTGAACTCTCAACTGCATTAGGAGCAACTATTGTCTTCCAGGACTAATTTGATCTTCCTTAAATGACTTCCATACAGCAAGCAGCTTAGAAAATGTAAGCAAGAGCTCCCAAGGGACAAGTGAAATCCAACACAGAGTACCAGGAAAGCTAATTTCCAATCTCATGAAGGCATTGGGAGATGGGCCCAACTAACACTACAAAACATACAGAGACAAAGAGACTCTCTCAGCCCTGGCCTTATGTGTAAGGAGCCAAGGTCCCTCTTGTATCCTCTCTCCAAGGCAGCGCTCCAGCAGCTACCATTCTCCTAATCATTTGGGCTCCACGACCAAGAGTCAAAATCATCATATCTCACTTTCAGGGCCCAGGAGAAAGTCTTAGCCATCTTTTCTTTCTCAGGTTTCAAGGCTGCCATCTTAGAAGTTTAGTTACTTCACCTTTTCTAGGGTATTCCAGCCGCCACCGGCTAGGCTGCTTTCCTAGATCTGAACTCTTTTCTACTTTGAACTTACCTACTAAACTTGAACCAACTCCTGCCTCAATGTCAAAACCCTTTATCATTTAAGTTCAAGCATTGTAATGCAGCCATTGAAGACTACAATTTGCATCTCTTGGTTGTTCTTTACTAGCCACAGAATTCTCAAGAAGATTGCTTCTCTAATTCTCAACTCTCTCAGCTGTAAAGTGAGAGAGATAATATTTCCTTCTCCCTCTCTCTAGGGAGTGGTTGTTAGGAATAAGAGAAAATGTAAGCAAAATGTTGAGCACAGTGTCCATCGCTCCATCTGTAACAAATAGCTACCATTGTTGTATAATGTGGCTTCATTCTAGACATGAAAATCACATCTTTTAACAGTGTACAACAATATAATAATAGTAATAGTAGCTAACATTTGTTGAATACCTCTTAGGTGTTGGGTCCTGATATAAGTGCCTTATATATGTCAACCCATTAATTCTCAAAATAGCCTCTTTAATAAATATGTTACTTCCATTTTACTGACAATGGAAGTGTGGCACAGAACCATCACATAATACTTAGGTGACACCAGTAAGATGGGTTGCTGGGACTCAAATCTAGTAAATCTGGCTCCACTACACTGGTTCCCTAATCCAATCTCTCTGCCATTCCCTCCCTTGAACCTCTGGGCTGCTATTTCCCTTTCTTGAAATTTCTTCCCTTTCAACTTCTAGACTCCCACATCTTATGCATCTTTCAAGCCCCACTTCAAGTTCCCTCTTTTCCAGAAAATCTTTCCACTTCTCACTGCATCTATTTTTTTCTGAACTTTAATAATCCTGTGTTACATAGTATGGTACTTAATTACATACTGCATCATGTAATTTAAAAACTTTTTCTCATGCATGTTATTTTTTTCTCTTAGTACCTTCCAGAGCCTCCCTAGTAGCCTAGACACAACTCTTTTATCCTCCCTATACACAGCATGATACTGAGTCCATTTCAATATATTCTTAATGAATACATAGAGATCATTACATATCATTTATTATGCATCATATAACCTTGCCTGTATAATGCATCTGATATATGCTATCTCATTTGAAATTACATGTAATTATTCACACACAAAATTACTCAGTAAGCACTTGATGGGGACTTAGCTTCACCTTCATGTTATCAGGCTTAACCTGCAAGCAAGTTGAGTTACCCTCTGGAACCCTGTATGAACCCAAACTCACACAGTTTCTGAGTCTTCCTCAGAAGAATGAGGAGCCGTGATGAATAAAAACAATTTCTCTGAAGTTTGAGAATACCGAGTTTGATCTACAGAATGCTTGGATTGGTCCGTTTTTTATTTAAGAGATTTTGAGAACTTACAATTTTCTAAGAAGACAATTTCCTTAAGAGTCATACATAAGTAGAGTTCTTACCACCAGGCAATTTCCTCTGACATTTTCTTTAAAATTTCCCATCTTTCCCCCTTCATCAGATGACTCCTCCTTGCAGCTTTTGGTGTTGTGCTAAGTGCTTCCTTCCCCCTCCTCTGTGATTACAGCCTCAAACTTGGCCAGGCAGTTATGAAGTCCACCCTTTAATCAACATTTGTCCGTGTGAGGCATAATTGGTCTTTTCTTCTTACTGGTGATGAGCTGCCTATGCAGGCTGGCAATATTTTATTACTTCTCAGTAATATCTGCCCTCTAAAATTGAAATAATTTAATGTTTGGACTATTTGGGCAGCCTTTCTGATTTTCAAATAAATTGTGCTAAATATAAATCCATGTTTACTGAGAGACCTCCCACAGTGTTGAAGATATTTTGATTATCTTTTAAATTAGAACAAACCAGACTTAGATATTGGGCTTTTTTAATCTAATTCTCTATAAAAAGTAGTGCATAAAGTCAATTTCAGTTCTATGTTCCCTCAAATCAAAGATCTTCACAGATAGGTGGACTTGCCTTTATCTTGTCTAAGGAGAGCAGACATGATTCCAAAGCCATAGCACTTCTGGCTTCTGGACCAAGTTTCTAACAGTCCAAAGAAGGGGAAATTTATAAAGTGTGTTCTTATGCTTCTGTAGGGAAAATATAAATGAGATTAAAAGTAGTTCATGAAACATTTCTTCGAAACTATAGGCTACATCTGAGTTTCATACTTGGGCTTATAGAAGGATTTCATAATTAGTCGTTGGTTCCTAAAATACAGGAAACTGGCATAACAAAATTTCTTCCATTTTTTTCCTGTAGTAATAAAATACCCTATTTCCTAAGGAAAAAGATAAACATTAATGAACTCTACCGTGCTGCTCAGTGAGCTACACATTTTCCACATATATAATTTTACTGTAGATATTTCTGTGGAAATTTTAATCCTGTTCCATGGATTAGTGAAATAGGTGATTATGTTTCCCCATGACATCACTGGAATCACAATTTTTAATATCAGTTCTCTTTAAGGGGTCTTCAAAAATATGTACATTTTAACTGTGACAACATCAGGGTCACTTGTTGGTTGTTGTTGTTGAACTAGGTCAGGGAAAACTCAGAAAGGGGCCTGTCTTCCTGCTGTCCCATTCCACACCTCTGTAGGTGAAGATCTTCTCCCCACTCCCTGCACCAGCATGAAAATCACCTCAGGTTTTTTAGCTTTTCCTTCCACTCTGGGAAAATAAATGTTACTTTTGGTTTTAGTTGAGAGAGAGAGAGAGAGAGAGAGAGAGAGAAGGAATCCACTTCTTCATTATAAAAAATATACGTTTTTTCCCTCTCCTGTAAGGAGACTAGCTTAGGCTAGTCCCAACCTAGTAAATCTGAAAATGCTTCTTCTCTATGACTCATTTCACCTCCCTCCTTCCTTGCTCACAGTGCTATTTCTGACTCTCGAGGTCAGACCTGGTGAAACGAAGATTCATGAAGGACAGCAAAGCCTGACATGGCTGGTACAATTGTAAGCAGCATCCAAGCATTCTCCATAGCAGGTGCCGAGCGAGTTTCTATTTCCTTCTTGGATGTATTTGTGATTTCCTCAGAGATACTTTCTCTAGGCCATCTTCTGTATTACGGTTCCCTTGATGTAGACAGCGCCTCCTCCAGTCAAGCTGCTTTGTTCCACCTGGAATGCCTGCTCTTCTCCTGAGGCATTTGTGTTTAGGTCATCCTCCAGGGATACGTCCCTTCAGAATAGCAGATGGGCCACAACTTTCTAACACAAGTTCCTCAGACTGTTCCCAGGATAAAGGGCCCCTCAGGGGCCTTTCCAGTGAGATGCAACCTTATTCTCTCTACACTATGGGCATGTACACCATTCCAGTTAATCTTTTGCTTTTTTGACTTGGTGACAATCAGATAGTAATACCACTGGAACTGATTTCATATCTCAAGATATAAGGTACCAAGTATGGTTTATTAAAGGCATGAGATTTGATCAAGGTTATATTTCTGCATACTTTATTAATATGTCAAAAGATCAGAAATGTGAATTCCAAGATGCCTATGTTCTATTGAGTGAAAAGAACATTTCCAGAGTCCAGTCCATTGTACCTGCTCTTCAAATTGCCAGTGCTCACCATGAGCCTTTGGTCATTATTGCTACAGATGTTGAAGGAGAAACTCTGAGCATACTCATTTTGAATAGGCTAAAAGTTGGTCTTAAAGCGGTAGCAGTCTAAGCTCTGGGTTTTGGTGCCAGTAGAACCAGCTCGAAGGTGTGACTAATGCTATTGCTGGTGCAATGTTTGGAGAAGGACTGACTCTAAATCTTGAAGATGCTCAGCCTCATGACTTGGGAAAAGTGGTAGAGATCATTGTGACCAAAGATGATGCCATGCATTTAAAAGGAAAAGGTGACAAGGCTCAAGCTGAAAAACATATTTAAGAAATCACTAAGCAGTGAGATATCACAATTGATGAATATGAAAAGTTGAAAGAATACCTGACAAAACTCTCAGATGGAGTAACTATACTGAAACTTAGTGAGACAAGTGATTTTAAGTGAATGAAAAGAAAGAAAGAGTTGGAGATAGCCTCAATGCTACATGAGCTGCTGTTGAAGAAGACATTATTCTGGGAAGAGATTGAACACTGCTTCAGTGCATTCCAGCCTTGGAATCAATAACTACAGCTAATGAAGATCAAAAAAAATGAAATAGAAATTATTAAGAGAACACTCAAAATTATTCTAGTGACCAGTGCTAAGAATGCAGATGTTGAAGGATTAATGATGGTTGAGAAAATTATGCAAAGATCCTCAGAAGTCTGTTATGATGCTGTGCTTAGAGATTTGTGAATGTGCTAGAAAAAAGAATCAATGATCCAACTAAAGTTTAAGAACTACTTTACTGGATGCTGCTGGAGTGACCTCTGTTAGTGACAGTGGTAGTTGCAGTCATCAGAATTCCTAAAGAAAAGAAGGACACTGGAACACATAGAATGGGTAGAATGGGAGGTGGTATGGAAGGTTGCATGGAAGGTAGATTACTAGAATTGTGCTTTACCATTATTAATAAACTGTGAGAGGAAACTCAGAGGCAGAGCTCCTTAGCAATAACTCAACAATAATAATAATAACTCCTCAACACTAACTTCAGAGAAGTCAGCTGAAGGAAATGACTGAAGAAAAGGATGGCTGATGTTGAAGAAAATCACTACAAGCATGGGGCACCTGGATGCTCAGGTGGCTGAGCCTCCAACTCTTGGTTTCAGCACAGGTCCTGATTTCAGGGTTGTGAGATCCCGCCCCATGTTACGTTCCACTCTCAACATGACACCTGCTCAACATTCTTTCTCTCCTTCTCCTCCCAACCCTTACGCACTCATGCTCTCTCTCTCTCTAAAAATAAATAAAGCTTAGAAAAAAAAGAAAATCACTCCAATGGCCAGTTACTGGTTTCAGTTGACAACATATAATGGTTTATTTCTGTTATTGTCCGTGCCTACAGATAATTTATTTTTTATTTTTGAATAAAGACATTTATACATTCCTGATAAACTGAATGTAAGAGCCATGTACCAATGTACTGCTTTCAACTTAAACCACTGAGACATTTTTACTATTATTCTGTTTAAATCAGGATTTTAGTGAGTGCTTGCTCAGATGAAAAGTTAAGAAGCAGCCTTTCTGTGGAGAGAAACAATAATTGTGTAAAAGTAGAGAAATATCCAGTTATGTGACAACTTCTGTGAAATAAGATTTATTTAAAGTTAAAAAGCGGGATGCCTGCGTGGCTCAGTGGTTGAGCATCTGCCTTTGGCTCAGGGTGTGATCCTGGAGTCCTGGGATCGAGTCCCACATCCGGCTTCCTGCAGGGAGTCTGCTTCTCCCTCTGCCCATGTCTTTGCCTCTGTGTGTCTCTCACTAATAAATAAAATCTTTTTTAAAAAAAGTTAAAAAGAAAAAAAAAAAACAGCACATGTTCTAGAGCCACGTGACTGACCTGGGTTCAAATCCTGCTCAACCATCAACCTGCTTGTAACCATGAGAAAGTTAAATTTTCCATGTCTGCTATCCTAATCTGTGAAAAGGCGTACTAATAATTACTGGTGTTTAACCTCATCAAATAATATGGGGGAGGGTTAAATATAAATGCGTTTAACACAGTTCCTAGCATGTAATAAGCACATAAAAAGTGTTAGCTATCACTTACATAAGAATCTGGAACCTGCTGTATTATTCTCTGCCTTGGAGACCTCAAGCCCAAATAGAAAGAAAAGATATGTTTCTGATCTGTTTCAGAGAAGATACTGTTCCATCAGATTTCTTGAATATAGAACATTTATTTTCATTCCTTCCCAGTTTCCCAAATGATTTGTGGCAGTTTTTAATAAGTGATAAGTATGCAATAACAACATTACAATAAAGATGAAAGCCACAATGTCATGTATCTGAGTGAGGTAGATAATTATACCAGCAATGTAAACCAATGGAATTTTCTAAAACGGAGTATTTATTTTAACCTCAGACATAATGGATACCATAATGACCAAAGAAAATACAACACTGGGTAATTCTCATCTAACAAAGAGATAGCACTCTGCTGAGTTACTTGAACTTCTTAAAATTTTGAATATGTAAGAGAGCTTTTTTCTATAATGTTTCAAATATAAAGGGAGGAGCACTAAAGATAAAAAATAGCCTTCAAAAGGTCCTTTTTGAGAACTGTCTTGAATATATGTGAGGACTGATATTCAAATATGGATGAAATCAGGGGTTTTCAAACTTCGGTACATATAAGAAACACCTAGTAATTAAATGCAGGTTCGTAGGCCCATCCCTGGAAGTAACGGGTGCAGAGTGACCAAGAATCAGCAGTAGACAAGCAGTACAAGGGAAGTCTGCTGCAAGGAGGGCTCAGATCTCACTCAGAAACACTCAGCCAAACGTGTGCATGGCTGCTCTCACTTGGCACCAACCACGTAGGAACCACACATAAGACAGAGTTAGGAAAGTTCTTATTTCAGTGCAGCAAGCTTTCTTGGGAAGGTTCAGATCCCATGCCAATAGGCTCTCCTGTTAGTTTCAGAATTAAATGGGAACTTTTTGAATAAATTTTCGTTCATTTATTTTCTCAAGTAATGATGCATCAAATGCAAAGACAACAATTTAGAGTAGAAAATACAAATAATGAGAAAATATCTTTAATTACAAAATGTGCATGTCTATTAGAAAAATATAAACAGAAAAAAAAGAAAAAAAAAGGAGAAAAAAAGAAAACTATAAACAGGGGCACCTGGGTGGCTCAGTCAGTTAAGCATCTGCCTTCAGCTCAGGTCATGATCCCAGAGTCCTGGGATGGAGTCCTGCATTGGGCTCCCTGCTTAGTGGGGAGCCTGCTTCTCCCTCACCTTCTGCCTGCCACTCCCCCTGCTTGTACTCTCTCTCTCTCTCTTCTCTCTATCAATAAATAAATAAGTAATCTTAAAAAATATAAACAAAGTATATGAAAAGATGGGGCACTAAGACATTCCACATGAGAGAGAAGGAATGGCCAAATAAATGAAAAGACGTTCGACCTCATTATTAATAAATTCAAACTGAAATAATGAAACACCACTTTCTTCTAACAGAATGAGAAAGGAAAAAATATGTCTGTTAATGCTTTCATAGTGATAAGAGGATGGGCAAAAGGGCATATCTGCACACTTAATGTTGGAGAGAAAATTGCTGCATTTTCTTAAAGGAGATCTAGAAATATGTTTAAAATTTTATAAGTGCTAAATTTTGGCTAAGTTTAACATTTACACATCTCAGGGCTTGAACCTGAAAAAAATAATTGTGAAATGTAAAAAATATGTTAGGTTTAGCAATGTTCATCAAAGTACTTTTTGTCCTAGGAAAAAACTGAAGATCTTAAATGCCCAACAATTGTAATTGGTTAAAAATTATAATATTTGTCACAATGCAATACTATGAAAATATGAAATACTATGATGTGTAATTAGGATGTCCACAAAAACACCCACAAAAATATTTAATTGCTGAAAAGTTATGAAAGATCATATACAGTATGATCATTTTTTCTATAGAAAAACAGATTGCATGTGGTAGAAAAAAATCCTGTGGGCTTTAGATAAGATAAAAATGAATTTTAGGGCTGCCTGGGTGGCTCAGTGGTTGAGTGTCTGCTTTTGGCTCAGGTTGTGATCCTGGGGTCCTGGAATCGAGTTTTGCATTGGGCTTCTCACAGGGAGGCTGCTTCTCCCTCTGCCTATGTCTCTGCCTCTCTCTCTATGTTTCTTATGAGTAAATAAATATTTTTTAAATGGATATTAGATTATTTTTCTTTTATCTTTAACTTGTAATTGCCTGAATTTATCAACATAAAGTACAACTATATCTTTTTCCTTAAAACTGTTAATTATATTTAAAACATGTGATTTGATCACATAAAATATGTGATGTATATGAACCTCAAAATATATTATTTAGTAGCATAGCACTATAGTTTTTATCTGGCACCAAAAAGAAATACATATTATCTGGGTTTACATTTCCTTCAACTACTTTCTTATCTTAGAAATCTAGCTGTTGTAGAAGTATCAGGTAGTTGTATAAAAATCAAAATTGAGTGTATAGACACATTCTGACCTGTACTTTTAAGTGTACTATAGAACTTTCCCAAGAAGGAAACATTCTGATCATTGAGGCACTTTCAGTATTTTTTCTTCAATGCCTCAGAGATTTTCACTCTCAAAATAACTCTACCTTGAACAATGCAATAACTTGGAGAAAAAAAAAAACTGTTTTGGGAGTTGTGCTCTTCCAATGTTGTAAGAAGAAAAATAGTCCAAAAAAATAAATCCAAGACAAAAAAAATTACCACTCAATTGTTTTACTTTCATAGTTTCTTGAAGAGTTCATTTCTGCATTTTTAGGAGGCTCCTGAAAATCAATATCAATATTTACTTATCTCTTCTAGTGTTTTCCCAAAATGAATAATGTTTTGAAGTAAACATTTGCCTTGACACAATTTGTATTTGAGCCAGAGAATGTTTTGTCTTTGGTTAACTTATAAGCTGCTCTATTTTTCAGAATCCATCAGGTACAGTTGGGACTTATGATCATTATCATTATTGAAGCTCCTTGTCTTTGTGGGCTGTTTTGCAATTTATAAAACATTTTCACACACAATGCATTACTTTCATTTTTATTTTTTGACATCCTTGAGATAGGTAGAGCAGGGATCATTTTCTTCAGAGAAATGTGAGTTACAAAAGTAAATCTACTTATGTAAGATCTATTTATCATGTCACTGTCTCAGTATACTAATGGTGCTTTAATGACCTAAAGGTCTTCATGTGGGATCACATAGTATATAATTTACAGAAGAGATGGAAGATCTAGTATCAAATCTTGGTAAGTAAAGAATCCATGGACTTCATGGAGGAGATGAACAGCTGAGCCTTTGTGTGTTCCAAAATCACAGGGTCACCAAAAGAAAATCAAACTTATTTTTTTTAAGAAGCAAAAAGCTTTAAGTTCCAAAATTGGACATAAAGCTTAGATACTTCTTTTCTAATGCCTAATGATATACTCTAAACTGATATTCATGTTTTTAGCATGAATGAGTCTGAAAAATTATTTACAAGATAAGTAGAGATTATTAATAAAACAGAAGTTCAGCAATCTGTGTAGGAATTACTTTGTGCACTGACTAGAGATTGGTTCTAATCCAAAACTGGCATTAGTTTCACTTCCCAGAAGCTTTAAAACTGACTAATCCAATATTTCCCAAAGAATATTCCATGACCGCAGAATCATCAAGAAGTTTCACTTGAAAAGAGATTTAGAGTTGCATATTTGTAGAAAATCCAATATGTGACACTACCCTTTTGGACATCCATAAGGAAAACTGGTATACTATAGACTACCATATAAAGTTGTTTATGCAATATGCACTGTCCCAAATTTTTCAATTCCTTCTCCTAAAATCTATTTTCTTAAAAAATACCTATTAAGATTTCATGGAACCAGAATACCAATATGTTACTTGAGTCTTTTTTAGCCCAGAAACAAACCAATTTTGAAATAATAATGGAAGAAAAATATGTGCTATAAAATACATTTTGTTCACTCATAAGCACTGTATGATACTCATTTTAAATTATCTTAGATTATTCGAATTTCAGCATAGTGCTCTAAAATTACCAGTTGCAGTCACTTGGGAGCAAAGGATGCAAAGGAGCTGCACAGAAATAGTTATTGTTGTCATTTACTTCCTGTGTTCTATAGCAAACATATCAAGACCTAGAGGCAAGCACTGTAGGAAAAACAGGTATCATTCATTACTCTAGAAATAACAAAGACTTAGTCCTTAAGCATTCAAAAAAATGCATGCTTAATTTTTAAATTTTATTTCGTAACTAAAAAAAACTAAACTAAAACCTGTGGTCAAGTTTCTTCCCTCCTTAATGAAACACTTATGAGTGATGGTAACCAATATTGGTTAACTAAGACAATTAGGATTTTTTTTTAAATGAAATTGAAAAAAAAAAAAGAGAGAGAGAGAAAGCTTTACCTTGGTAGGAATTGGTTTCTTTAACTAAATGATTAAGGAAAATGACAAAAACAAGAAGTTTAGAAGTCAATTCAAGTATAATTTATTTTGATAATTTCTACTTCTCTATATATAAAATGTGTGGCCCATTAGTTCACATGTGTATATACGTATTTCATACATATATATTCACATCAATATCTACATCTATAGGATGCAGTAGAGTATGTTCATAGGGCCACTTCAGGAAATGGATTACTTCTGTTTACTATAAAATATTGGTATACCATTAAGTTCTAAACTTCTATTTAGCTCTTCTCCTTGATGCTATTTACAGATGTGACAGCCAGCCCAGCACTGGAATCAGGCCTGCTGTTAGACACCCCCTAAGCTTAAGAGATTAAGAAGAAAGCCAAGTAGTTTCCCTGACATCTGTCATAGTGACAGGCCAAAATTAACTGCAGCTGGAAAGAACAAGGCACTCTTGTCTCTAGAGTTTTCTTCTTGACAAGAGTGAAGGTCAATCATGATGCCAAATATTGGTTATGGGTGTAACAAAAAACCTAGCACTACCCAACCAGTCCTAGAACTTCCTGCAAATGTGGACAAAGAGAAGAAAGATCCTTAGATGAGAGCAAGTCTTTCTGGGTTGAGACTGCCCCTCACATTTTCTTCAAGGACCTTGAAGTCATCAAAAACCAGAAAAAGGTACTTTTGAAATACCAATCAGTTCCCTTTGTGCATTTGGTCCTAAATAAAAACCCAAATCTCTACTGACCATCACCTATAGACCACACTATAAAATTATAATCAGTGATTTTTGAGACAGGCTCAGAGAGTTTCACTATTTTCTCTTCATCTAAACATTAACAAATGGCTTATTCTGACTAGGGCTCAGTTTTCTCAGCTATAAATGAGGGATCACTCTCATTTCACCAGGTTGTAATGTGGTTAAAGATTATATATGTGAAGCACTTAACACAATTACTGGTTTACATTAAGTCCTTCATGGTAACTAATGTTACTGTATTACTGGTATTCAAGTCTACCTGTTGCCCAGGGAGAGCTCTAGGAAAACAGCTCTCACTCCTCTATGTTACTTTGCTATGCACTTTCACGTGTGGTTGATCAGTATCCTTCCTATAAATTCCCCCAACCAAAGCCTCTTCCCTTGTGTCCTCATCACCATGGACAGCCTTTCTATGTAGGACAGAGTTAGTTTACAGCTAGACTGGGAACGTGTTTCCTTATTTCTGGGGATGCTTGGATTCCCCTCTTTGACTATTTTAAGAGAAAAACAGTGGTCAGGGTGCCTGGGTAGCTCAGTTGATTAAGTGTCCGCCTTGGGTTCAGGTCACGATCTCAGGGTCCTGGGATGGAGCCCTGCATTGGGCTCCCTGTTCAGCGGAGAGTCTGTTTCTCCCTCCCCCTCTGTGCCCTCTCTCTCCTTCCTCCTCCCCTCTTTCTGTCAAGTAAATAAAATATTTTTTAAAAGGGAGAAAGAGAGAAAAACAGTGGGACTTATAATGTGCTATTTAAACACAGAACTCCCCATCTATCCTGAGAACCAATGTGTTTACTTATGCTTTCTCCCAGCATAACCCATTAAACAGGCTGGCTTAATTAGTGATAACAGGATCAAATGTATCCCGCTGGTAACTTTTACCTTAGCTCTCCCCAACCCAAGATTTGCTGCATTTGGTAATGGCAAATTGTGGGTGCTAAATGGACATTAAATCTCATTACCATCTCAATTATCTTTTTGTGCCTTGTTCCTAACAAATAAATTTATCTCTTAAGGGCAGATAAAATGTCTTAGTCACCTTAGTATCCTGTTGCTAGCACAGTGCTTAACACAAAGCAAGACCTTTATTACACTTTTTACACTGAACTGAATAGAGCCAGAAAGAGTTTCATGTATCAATTTCTAAGAGATCATCAAACATCTCCAATGATTTGAGCATCAGGGAGGATCTTGACATGCAGAATAATTTACTTGCTATATAGTAATACATCTTAAGTGCTCTATAGACTTGAACATGTAGGTGGCATGCATACATTTCATTTTTTAAAAAGATTTTATTTATTTATTTGACAGACAGAGGATGAGGGAGGACAGAAGAAGAGGGAGAAGCCAACTTCCCCCTGAGCAGGGAGCCCCATGCAGGGCTTGATCCCAGGACCCCAGGATCAAGACCCGAGAGGCAGACACTTAATTGACTGAGCCACCCATGTGCCCCAACATACGTTTCATTTACTTGCTGGTCCTCTTGCCCCTACCCCGAACTCACAACTGAGCTATTCAAAATAATAGTAAAACTCTCTCCCTTCTTTCCTTCTTTCTTCCACAAATGTCTACTTAGTGACTACTCACAAGCACTACACTGAGTCCAGGGGGCTCAGAATTGAATAAGATATTTCTAGTATCTTCTAGGAATTTGTATTCTCTTGACATAAGAAACAAGTAAATCTACCTTTCAAGTACACTGTGAAAAGTAGTGGAAACACAGTATATACTGGATTCTCTATAGGAGCACAGAGGTGGGGCAGGGATGACTTTATGTAGATATTGGGGTGGCTATAACCAGAGCAGATCTTGTGGAATGGACAAAGAATGACTGGGAGACAAACAGGACCATGGAATACTGTTTCAGGAAACTAGAATGTGACAAGGAATGTAATGCTTCAAAGTTGACTAGAGATGTAAGACAAAGCCAAGGTACAAGAATATGAATTTTTATGAGGTTACGTAAGACACAGCTTGCTTAGATTTACAATGAATTGCCAGTAAGTAGAGAAAAATGAGAATTGTTGATAAAGTATGTTCCCCGAGGGGGTAGGAGAACCTGCCATCCAAACCACACTAATCATGATAAAGCCTAATGAAGGGGTAAAGAAACTTTATATCTTCAAGAGATTAGATGAGAGCCATAGAAGCATTAATGGATTCCTGGAACAGTGGCAAATCCAGGGCAGCCCAGTCAGAAGGACTGTCCCCAGTGAAGGCAATAAGGGGTGCATTGTCTACAGAGAATTTTTATATAACAATACCTATTAAAAGTCTAATTTGGGGGGCACCTGGGTGGCTCAGTGGTTGAGCATCTGCCTTTGGCTCAGGTCATGATCCCAGAGTTCTGGGATCGAGTCCCACATCGGGCTCCCCGCGGGGAGCCTGCTTCTCCCTCTGCCTGTGTCTCTGCCTCTCTCTGTGTCTCTCATGAATAAATAAACCTTAAAAAAAGTTTGATTTTTATTAGCCCCTTATACTGTCAATTCTAAGCAATATTAGTAATAAAATTTTGACTGATCAAAGTTTTAAATCAATGCTGCCCAACAAAATGTTATGAAATGATATACATGTTCTATATCTGTGTTATCCAACACTGTAGTCACTAGCTACTTGTCGTTGTTCAGCATGTAAATGTAGTTAATGTGACTGAGGAACTGAAGTTTCTGTTTATTTAATTTGGATAAATTTAAATTTAATATAAATAGCGCTGTGTAGCCAGTGGTTACCATATTGGACATCATAGTTCTACAAATATTATGGTTACTGCTATGTTTCAACTATATAGATAAATAAAAAAATATATATATAATATTATGTTCACACAATATATAATAACATACATATCCATATTTGGACACATATATAATTTTAATTAGCATTTTATTACTTATATTTTAATAAACACTATGGAGCATAGAAGTTAATTCAGATAATTTCTAGTTCTATGGTTGACCTCAACACACAGACACCCAGGCGCATACTATTTATTTTGCAAATAAGTTCATAGCAATTTGGAATCATTACAGTTTGTTCCTATGCAGTTCATGTCTCTGTGGCACTATCTAGATTTGAATTCAAACAGTAATTTATAAAAAGACATCAATGGCATAACTACAAAAATAGAGTATGAGAAGTGGATTTACTTTAATATTGCCTTTCTATAACTCTTTGGAGTCTATGTGTTAAAACTTTGTAAGTTTGAGGAAGACTTGTAATGTTATAATCCACTATGATGAAAGATTAATACACATAGATCTTTAAAAAATGTATTAACGTACTTTAAAAATAAAATATATTACTTTTCTGTACTATAACATTTATTTCTTCATCATATACATTTAGGTAAAAGTTCAATCACAATTCTTAACTGCATTACTTTTCTGGCATTTTCTGCATTATTTTCATCATTTGTTTCATTTCATGATCATTACTAAAAATAATTCTGAAATATAGAGGAAAATATTTAAAACAAGCTGTCAAGTCTGCTAGGTACACCATGCTGGAGTCATCTTCACAACGTACATATAGTCTTGACAGAATATAAATTTGACCAGGTAAAATTATAGGAAGAACTCACATTATTCTTATAATATGGATCTAAGCCCTACAGGAAACCAGAGACCTTCAAGACTTCTAATCTAAAAAGCAAATTCTTGCTCTAACCACAAACCAATTAGCTCTCAACTGGTTTGCCATACTCTTGAGGAACAGATGGCATGGTAGTAGGACACAGAGCACAAACTGTAAATTAACATCTTGGCTTTGCCACCTCTCAGGCAAGTTCTTCAATCTTTCTGGATCTCAGCTGCTGCCCTGTTAAGATGGGGAAATTGCAGGTATATTTTGTGATGACTAACTCAGATAATATATGTACAATATCTTAGACAGTAGATGCCACAGAAAGTGGTGTCTCTATTTTTATTAGAAAAAGCAACACAGAGTCACAAAACATCTGGCTTAGCAGTGATTATTAACATACTCGAATATCTTACCCTAATGAAAAGACTATTTTAAAATTATAATCCTTAATACTATTATGATTTTCCTTTACAAAATGTTTAAAGTGTTTTCAAAAACTGTTATCTTTGGACACATCAACAAAATAGAAGTTAAAAAAAAAAAAGCCCTAAACTAAAATTCAACTCATTGAATGTAAGGCTAAGATTAAAGGTAGTTTAGAAGTTTGTTTGTTTTTTTTTTTTTTTTAATTTGGGGGAAGAATAGAGTCTTTGTTGTTTTTAAGGATGGAAAAAGGTATTATTTTAAGAAAGTAAAAGTAATTTTCTGTGATATCTCTTTTTGTGCCTCATGAAGGCCATTTTATTAGTATCTGTATTCCTGTTCCATCTCTTTTCTCACTCCATTAGATGGGAAAAGATGCTAGCCAGGTCAAAGGAACCCAACTCACATGGGTATAAACTTTGCTAGCAATATTGAACATGTTGAATAAGCAAACAAAAATAGAGAAAATCAGAAACTGGTATTTTTTTAAAATTATGTAATTTTAATAGGCTTTATGCCTTAGTAGTTTCCCATGTTAGGATTATCAAATAAGGTGGATCCTGAGTAATTAGCTTGTTTGATGGAAGTAACTGGGCACAGCCAGGTGCTATGCATGTTTCAGGTTCCTTATTCTATCTTCCACTTCTCTTCACTAAAATTCCCTAGTTCAGAGACATGCTTTTGACTTACAGAAGGGAAGAGCAAATTGAGTACAGAGAAGACAAATTGTACTTTCAAGTGTATGAGAGTTAGAGGTGAGAGTCCTTTGGGTAAGTAGTTTTATGATTATTGATTTATTCTGATTATGAGGAAGAATGGGAAAAAGCAAACTGAGTTAATATTTCCATACCTCATACTTGATAGAAGTATTTTTTTGCTAAAAGGGTTGTTCAGTGAAAAAAGGCCTCCTGAAATTTATAAGTTGATCAAACAGAGATAAACAGAATAATATTTTTACCTTGAAGCTGACAATCCTTCCCTACACTTTTATTTTAATCTACTTGTGAGACATGGAAGAAAAAAAAAAATACCTGTTTCAGACCCGTTGAAAGATCCTGATGTGATTTTTTGGTGGGTGGGGTCTAGGCCAAGCATCAGTAATTTTCAATATCTTTAGTTAATCTTGTTATGCAGCCAGGATGGGATATCATTGTGAATGACACTAAAGACTAGGGTGGCAACATGTAATCATGTCTGTCAAGAGCCCAGTACGGTGTCTGGAACATGGGAAGTACTCAAAATGTTATATCTCTTTTCTCTTTCATTGAAGTGAGTCTAAAGATGATCTCTTAATTGATGCAGTAGCTTATCAAATTTAAGAGTGCATATGTTGAAAAAATGGTACTTTGACCTAGACATGACTGGGAATGGATCATAGAATTCTGCACAGTTGGGCTTCCTTTTTTGTCAGATTTGTCATTGTCATCATCATCACCATCATCACTATTACCACAGACCTCATCTAATCTCTGTGGATTCCTTCCTGCAACACAACTCTAGAGTGATGAATGGGGAGAGGGTGGACATTGGACAAAAGTGTGACAAAGACAAGTATTAATGAGGGCTTGGGGTTCTCCAGTGTTCTGCCCAAACAAGTTTAAACCTGCTTACATTTCAGTTAATAACTAAAATAAGGGAAAGATAATAAATAGCTTGTTAGTGCACTTTAAGATGGAACTTAATTTCATAACATTAAAAGTATGAGAACCAGAGGCACTTTATGTAATGCCTTTTTTTTCCTTTCTTTTGAAAACTCATTACATTGCACTATAAAACTGAGGAAGTAACATTTTGCTTTTATTTAATCAATGATAGGCCCTATTTCATTATTTGCTAAATGGCATTTTCCCTGTAATTTCTGAGAGGAGATGGATTTTGCAAAATGTGAAAATGTTCAAAACTTTATTTCCTATATACAAAGTTAAATGGCCCAAGGAGTATGAGATTATTACAATAATTAATGAAATGAATCTATTATTGAGATAGTACTGAGTGGATATAGGAAAGACCTAGGTGGACCTAGGGCCTACAACCTGCCTCCCAGTTCTGACTTAATATTCCAAGGAGAGGATATTTAATTGTTCTGTGCCTTAATTATTTGAGCTACAAAGTGGGAACACAAAATGTTATAAAATAATTGTAAGATTAAGAGTTTAGCAGGTGGTAACATTAAAAAAAAAAAAAAGTATGCCAAAGCTCAAAAAAAAAAAAAAAAAAAAGCTCTTACTCTGTACTTGAAAGAAAGTGTAGTATCCAGTTTCTTTCTGGTCTAAGACAGATTGTTCCTTGATTGCATTTTGTTATTCTCAAATGCAAACCCATTCCTCCAGGCACAAAATAATTTCTCCTATTGTATATTCAGCTTACAACAGAATCAAAAGTCCTCTGACAAATGGTACATTTTCCATCACTTTTAAAGGTAGTGGGACAGAAGAAAAAGTATTTGTGAACAATCCTGAGAATATGTCACAAAACTCAAACTCCAAAAACTCTACTGGAACATTTTTTTTTAAATTTCAAAGTATGATTTTATATGTATGTGCAAACTATGAAAGAAAGCATCATGATTACAACCTTTCAAAGCTCATTTTTCAACAGTCACATGGCTGATGATTATGGGCATGTGAATATGAAATTTTCTCACTGCCAAAAATACCGTAAGTTTAATATACCTACAATTCAGTCAAGACAGTATCAATAATATGGCTGAAAAGCATCACAATTTGAACCTTTTCAGATTTCACCCCATTGAGCAAATTACTTGAATTTATCCAACTGGGTATCATACTGGGTAATGGCTGTATTTTGAGTCAGGATTGGAGAAAATCTTTAAAAAGTACAATCCCAATTACTTTAAAAAGTAACCAGAGAGTTAATCAGTTACAGTAAATAAGCTACGAGAACATAAAATATAGTTTTTTAAAAAATAACTTGGAAAATTCCCTTATCTAGTTAATATTTAAGTTGAAAGAAACAGGAGATTCATCCTGGCATTACATAAGGCAGTAGCTGTCCTACCTATTTTTCTCTGTAGATGATGCATGGGACCTTTAGCAGATTCCTAATGGCTGCTATAACATATCACTACAAACTTGGTAGCTTGGAATAACAGAAACTTTTTCTGTCACACTTTAGGAGGTTAGAGGTCCAAAATCAGTATCACTGGGCCAAAATCATGTTGTCAACTGGAACACACTCCCCCTGGAAGCTCTAGTAGAGAATCTGCCCCTTGCCTCTTCCAGAATTCCTCAGTTTGTGGCACATCATTCCAATCTTCAAGGCTATCATCTTTACATCATCTTCTCTCTGTGTAGTCCAATTTGACTCTTCCTCCCACTTATAAAGATACACATGATTGCATTTAGGGTTCATCATGATAACCTAAGATATAGCTCTATCTCAATATCCTTAATCACATCTGCAAAGTCTTTGCCACATATGGCAACATTCACAAGTTCTAGGCATTTGGATCTGATATCTTTGGGGCCATTAATCAGCCTACTACTGTGCTCTAGCAGAATCCAGTCCATTCAAAAGAGTGAGTGAAAGACAGAGAGAGAGAGAGGGAACTCTTCCAAATCTTACTGCATAATTTTGTTTTCATGGGGAGATACAAAAAACTATGCTAATAAGTAAATTAGGATTGAAGACTATGGGTATAAATCACTTCCATGAAAATGAATTCACTGCACTATTAACCAGCATAAATGGTGAGGAGGCTTTATTATTTCTAGAACTGAAGCTTAATCTTTGAACCCTTAAAATTAATTTTAGGTACAATTTATTTCATTTTTCTTCAAAGTTATATAAGAAATAGTTATAGGTAATTTTATTTTAATCACAGTGATTATTAAGACTCAAAATACCCCATTTGAGTTTTAAGGACCAAATACAGAAATGGAGACTCACTCTTCTGAGGACTTTTCAGGTGGAGCAGGAGATGCAAACAGTCAGTTATAACGAAATTATCTTATGTTTTCCAGGTCTTTTAAGTAAGATGGAAACAAAAGGTTTTTATTAACCATGTTTGTCATAATCATACACAGCACAAATACTTTATTTAGGAGTCTGGTCTTTCTACTCTTAATTTAAAAAATCTTTTTCATTGACCTTTTAATAATTGCTTAATTAATACTCACTCATAAGGATGACTGCAATTAGCCAAAAGCTTGATTCCCCATTAGGAAATTGACAAGGTTATAATAGGTAAAACCCTGCAAAGAACTATTATTTCCTATTTAAGGTCACAGTATAATTTTCTTAGAGTTCTATTATTGTTTAAATATGCATCATTTCTTAAAATAATCAGATACCTTTCTAATCAGAGACCTACGAAAAAGCTAAGGGAGAAAAATCACAATTATTCTAGTACATATTAATAATACTGTCAAGTCTTGGGACAATGACAACACTAGCAGCATAGAAAAATAAAGAAATATACTTCAGAAATTTTGAACTATTATTTTCCAGGATAAAGAACATATTGAAATGATTGAAAAACTATAAATAGAGAAAGAAAATTTGGCCATGATGAGAATATATCACTGTTGGTAGCTATTCACCTAAACGAAGGGGAAATTGTACCTTCACTCAAAAATAGAGATTTATTCTTTTAATCCATTTTAACCACACAGTTGTAGTTCTGCACAACTTGGGCAGAGATCAAATGGGAACAGAGTGGTTCAGGGTAAACAGAAATACTTAACTATTGTTTTTCCTGAAAAAATTTGAACAATGAATTTGTATTAATGGTAAGGATTTCCATAGTCTCACGATTTGTGCACATGTCAGTTTTAATGTTACACGTCAATAAGTAAGTTTCCTGAAAACATCTCTATCAAAAAAATTATAAGCATATAATGCCTTCCAGATCATTTAACTTTTTCTTGTCATTATGTCTACTTCGTACTTAACAAATTTAGAACAGTAGTTTAAAGCAATTTTATATTTGCAATGTAATTTATTTTCTCAAATAGCAAATATGTTTTATGCATGTTTGACCTTTGGTAAGATAGAATTATGGTATTTGGAAAGCCAAATTAGGTGAAAAATATTTACATCCATTCTGCCCATAAAACAAATGTAAAGGTAATAATGTTTTTGAGATAGTATGTTTATGAGTTGACTGGAACTAGTCAACTTAACACAAAAATTTTAGGAATAAAACACAGCAAGTCTAGGACAAAAGGATTAGTGCTTGTTTAAGATTCAAATTAGTTTATTAATAAATTATTATTAAATGAGATCATCAAGGATTGATATTGGGACTGAAAACAAACTACCTTTCATTTCTGGACCTACACTTGGGGAGGAGGTATGTGATTTAAGCAAAGAAGGAGCACGTCTTATTTCCTATTGATATCATTGGAGCGACAGTGCCCTACGCTCCTGTGATGGGGCCATTACCGCATGGCAGTTTGGGGCAGACAGAAGGCTTACAATACTTCTTCCAGTTGCTTTTGGCCTACGCCAAACAATGCATTAATTTACCAGAAGCTTCTAGCTAGAGACACAGAGGAGAGGATCTGAAACTTGGAAAAAGACCAGAGGTTGAGAGGAGCAGGCCTCATATACAAACTGACAGAAGAAACCATTGTCCCAACTTCGGCAGCTCAGAACTTGGTGACCAATTCAAATTTCAAACCAATGATCTTTAAATCAAGCACTTCAGATACAAACTACCCACACTCACATTATTATGAATTAATAGAAGAATTCAGAGCAAAGTGAAAATATTAATCTTTTTTCCCTTTCTTGCATGGAGTATGAATTTTTGTTTCCTTATGCATGTTTTTTAGAAGTTATCTGCAACAGCAATCTTCAAAGTGAAGCATGCACACGTGTAGAAGTTCATTAAGACTTCCCAAGAGATAGAAGGTTATGATATTTTCCAGAAATCAATTTTCAGGCGCTCAACTTCCATGTGTAATCTTTCTAAAATGTATCTCCTTGACAATACATCTGGGGTCAAGATATCTAGCTCTCCTCTCCCGCACTGCCTTATCTCTCACTGTACAATTACAGGCCTACTCTCACCTAAGTGATATATTAATATGGTGCATCTCTCTAGGGTGGGACAACAGACAGTGGGCTAGCTCAAAGCACAGTCTCTTCAAATCTTCCCAAGAATAAGCCTGTGGTAGATTTCTTCCTTATCTTTCTGTTAAGAATAAAAAGTCTGGCATTAGAAATTGGGACTTTTGGTTCATGTTTGTAATGTCCTGAATTCAAGTATACTGCTTCAGTCGATGTCAGATGTTTCATTTAAAACCCTCTTTTGGGCAGCCCTGGTGGTTCAGCGGTTTACCGCTGCCTGCAGCCCAGGGCCTGATCCTGGACACCAGGACCGAGTCCCACGACGGGCTTCCTGTACGGAGCCTACTTCTCCCTTTGCCTGTGTCTCTGCCTCTCTCTCTCTCTCTGTCTCTCATAAATAAATAAATAAAATCTTTTAAAAAATTAAAAATAAATAAAACCCTCTTTTATTGGGATGCCTGGGTGGCTTAGTGGTTGAACATCTGTCTACGTTCCTTCAGGTCATAATTCCGGGGTCCTGGGATTGAGTCCTGCATCCAGAGTCCCGCATCAGGCTCCCCGCGTGGAACCTGTTCTACTTCTGCCTATGTTTCTGCCTCTCTGTGTCTCTCATGAATAAATAAAAATAAATAAATAAATAAATAATAAAAAACTCTTTTATCTGAGAATCTTCTCAAAGAATGCTTTTATTGGAAAGTTCATTTTTCCAGTCATAATTTGGTTTGCTCTTAGTTGACTTTCCTACTCATTTGTGCTCTGCTGTGCATTTTAAGGTGTGTGTCGGAGGGGAGACTGTAAGGCACATTTTCCAAATTTCTTAGCCAAATTCCCTCCACTAGAGGAACTCAAGGAAAAACAGAAGACAGTAATATAGGAAAAATAATCTCTTGTTGCCAGTCTCTGGAGACATGACAAAGCTAAATATCCAATCCTTTTTGCAATTCTGGTGCTTACAGCACACACCTACATCCTTAGGTGGAGCATAAGTGCTCAGAGTCTCTGAGTTCCCAGCACCTTTGTGGGGTTACCTCTTCTATGTGCACTGGATCCAGGAAATCCTCCATTGTTCTGAGCACTGGTAATATCAAACCCTACCGTTCTTCCCTCAGCTTCCCTTAGATCATGTATCCCTGCAGTTCAAATATAAAATGTTTCTCTGTCCTCCTTTTTCAGGTCTTTTCCTATCTATATAATACCAATTTTCTGCATTAATTCTCTATGACTGGATCCTGACTGATGGAGGGTAAAGAGAGCATCAATAAGACAAAATAAAATCAGTGGCACCAGATTCCTTTCAAGGAATAAATTCATGTTCATATGCCATACCTTATCCATGCCTCCACCTGGGAACTGGATTATTCAAGATGGGAAATTCTGGTATTTACATGCTGCGAAATACACATTTGTGACAGTATCTGACATCAATGCATGGTCACTACTCTCAATAAGGAGAAAAAGCTTGATGAGTGGAGTCAACTGACCCAAGTCCCAATATCAACTGCAAATTTTACATGATTTCAAGGAGAAGGAGTTGCAAATTTCCTTTAAAAAAAAAGATTGTATTTATTCATGAGAGACAGAGAGAGAGGCAGAGACACAGGCAGAGGGAGAAGCAGGCTCCATGCAAGAAAGCCCAATGTGGGACTCAATCCTGGGACTCCAGGATCATGCCCTGAGCCAAAGGCAGACACTCAACTGCTGAGTCACCCAGGAATCCCAAGAGTTGAAAATTTCCACACTCTACCTCCAATAAGTCAGTGCTAAGTTTTAATGTAAAATACTGGAAATAAATTAGTCGAATATTTTCTTGAACATTTAGTCAGCATCAGAGGAGAAATATTTGTATTAACTTATGTTAGATAATTACTAGATACTAATAATTTATATTCATTTTTAAACCAGGGCCCAAATATCAAGCTTGCTGTTATTTTTCAACCAGTTCTCTATTCCTTTATTAATTGCCTGGGAGAAATTTTGTCCAGGTTAACTTGCATTTGTGTTTGGAATCACATTCCTTTACATCATTCTGGGAAAACCCCTCTGTTTCTCACCTTCCAACCTACTACTAGTTCTTTGCCCTTAATATATAAACATACTCCAATTTATGCCAGCTAAGTAATGATGATCATAATGATGATAATGACAATTATTCTAAGGGTGGAAGTTGTAATGATCATGTCAAAACTCTCCCTAGACCCTCTATCATTTCTATCTAATTATACTGCCCCCTTTCCCAAGGCAAGTAATTTTTTTGAGTTGTTCACATTCATGGCTTTATTCATTCATGTCCGTAAATTACTGTTTTCTTTCTACTTTTACTCTTTATGCTATTTTATTACTGCATTTGGCACTGGTGACAAGTTTCTCTCATGGAATTCTTTTTTTTTTTTTTTTGTGGCTTCCAAAATAATCTAATACTCTACTGTAGCCTCCATAAGAAGGCTCCCTCTTCATAACACATTCACAGCTACATTACCCCTTAGTGAACCTCCGTACCTCGTATTTTCCAAAAGGTGGTCGCTTTTCTACTTGCAGACTTGCAGTTTTGTTCTCTCAGGCTACTTATTGACTTCTTGGATATTTAGAATAATGTGATCACTATCTAGGAGTGTTCGAGGGATGAGACAAGCTCAGAGTCCTCCTACTCCTCCACCATCTTAACTTCCAGCTCCTTTGCTGTTTAGCTTTTAATTTTTATTTCACCTTCACCATTTTCACTATGGTTGGCTGTATTTGTCTGGTTTTCATGTGGAAATTCAAATTCTAAATATCCAATCTCTAATTTCCCATTATCATTACCAAATCTTGTGCTCTCCGGAGTAACAAGACACTGCTAGTTGCCCTTATCAGATATCTAGAAGTAATCCCTAGTTCCTATATCTTTACTCTCCATTTAAAATAAGCACTGAGCAATGTATATAACTATAACTAATAATTGTAATGTTAATGACAATCAACAAAATTGTTAATATTGTCAGGATGCCAGTGCTATTCAACTTCATCTATTCAACACAATCCCAATCAAAATTCTAGTAGTTACTTTGTATATATAAAAAAACTAATTCTAAAGATTGTATATGGAAAGTCAGAAGACCCAGAAAAACCACCACAATATTAAAGAAAAGGAAAAAAGTTGTAAATCTGACACCACCCAGCTTCAAGACTTACTATAAAGATATACTGATCAAGACAGTGTGATATGTATTAAAGAACTGACAAATATTCTTGCTCAGTGAAATACAAGAGGACCCAGGAATAGACCCATGCAAATCTAGCACACTGATATTTGACAAAGGGGTAAAGACAATTCAAAAGAGAAAGGATAATCTTTTCAACAAATGGTGCTGGGAAAACTAAATATCAACATGAAAAAAAATATGAATCCATACAATGACCCTAAACCTTTCACAAACATTAAATCAAAACAGATCATAGGCCCGAATGTAAGATGCAAAACTATCAAATTTCTAGAAGATAACATAAGAGGGACACCTGGTGATCTTAGGTATGGCAACAAATGTGTGTGTGTGTGTGTGTGTGTGTGTGTGTGTGAGAGAGAGAGAGAGAGACAGAGACAGAGACAAAGACAGAGAATATGTATAATTAAAATTTACCATTTAACCATTTTTATATGTACACTTGAGTGGTATTAAGTATATTCACATTATAGCCCTGCAGTGAGTTTTTGAGTACAACATCAAAAGCATGATCCGTGGAAAAAAAAAAAAAAAGGAAATTTAGATTTTATTAAAATTCAAATCCCTGGGGCAATAGGGTGGCTCAGCGGTTTGGCGCCTGCCTTTGGCCCAGGGCATGATCCTGGAGTCCCAGGATCGAGTCCCACATCAGGTTCCTGGCATGGAGCCTGCTTCTCCCTCCTCCTGTGTCTTTTCCTCTCTCTCTCTCTCTCTCTGTGTCTATCATAAATAAATAAATAAATAAATAAATAAATAAATAAATCTTTAAACTATATATTTATATTTATATATTGTATATAAAATTGTATATATATTAATATTTATATATTGTATATAAAGTATACATATATATGCTACAAACTGGGAAAATATTTGCAAAATACATATCTGTGGAAAGGCTTCTATCCAAAGTAAATAATTCTTTAAACAATAGAAAATGCGATTAAAAAGTGAGTGAAAGATCAGAACAAACCCCTTTTCAAAGAGGATGTATAGATGGCAAATAATCATATGAACAGATGCTCAACATCACATATCACTAGGGATTTGCAAATGAAAACAATGAGACACCATAACACATTGATTAGAATAGCCAAAATTCAGAACAATGACAATAGCAGAAGCTTATGAGGATATGGAGCAAGAACTCTTACTTACTGCCAGTGGGAAGCCAAAGTGGTATAGCCACTTTGAAAGGCAGTTGGTAGGTTCTTTTGTTTGTTTTTTTGTTTTGTTTTGTTTTTTGTTCTTTACAAAGCTAAATATATTCTTACCAAACCATCCAGCAATCACACGTGCTGGTGCTTACCAAAACTGTGAAAAACGTTCACACAAAAATGACACACAGATGTTTATAGCAGCTTTGTTTATAAATGTCAAAATTTGGAAGCAACCAAGATGCTTTCAGTAGGTAAAGAGATAGCCTGTGGTATATCTGGACAGTGGACTTCCATTCAACAATAAAAAGAAAAGGACTATCAAGCCATTAAAGGACTTGGGGAAACTTTAAAAGCACACTGCTAAATGAAAGAAGGCAATCTAAAAAGACGACATGCTGTATCATTCCAACTGAATCAAAAAAGGCAAAACTATAGAGACAGTAAAAGATTGGCAATTTCCTTTGATATGGTGAGGTGGGGGGTGAAACTATAAAGGAGAGGAGATGTCAGGGCAGAGAAACTCTTCAGTATGATACTTTAATGGTGGATACATTACATTGTGCATTCCTGCTGATCCACAGGCCGTAAAACTATACAACCCAAAGAGCGGACCTAAATATAAACCCTAATGTGAATCTTGTCAATAATAATGCATCAGTTTGGGTTTGGGTTCATCAGTAGTAACAAACATCCACCTCAATGCAAGAGTTTTGTAATAGGGAAAACCCAGGTGGCAGTTGAGGAGGTATATGGAACCCTTGGTGCCTTCTGTTCATTTTCTCTGTAAACCTAAAACTACTCAAAAATACAAAGTCTGTTAATTTAAAACACACATTGAGGTGTCCCTCAAGCTTGTTCCTTTAACTCCATCCATGCTGGCACTCCCTTTGTTCAGACACACATGGTAGCTCACTCATACTGCTGTAATAGCCCTCTAGCTTGTGAATTTGCCTTTGGTTCATTCAACTTAAATCCATTTTCCTTCTCAATTGCAAATTTTATCACAGCACTTTCTTGTTTCAAATCTTTGAGGACCTCACCATCTTCTCCCTGTTTAACCCGAGTGGTTTTCCAACATTTGGCATTAGCAAACTAATTACAGTCGTGTTGTGCTATGCTATTGGCTTGTGACACTCTCAGCTCAACCACCTGTGCCTAGCACCCGACCTACCAAATTATTTTTCTAAAACATCAACTTATCCTCTCATATCTGTGCCATTATTCTGAATTCTAAGTTGAAATCACTAGTTTTCTCATCTGCTTGCCACACCCGACTGTTGCAAGGAAGGGCAAATGCCACAGGTATTCACCCCCTTACAGCAGCAGGACCTGGCACAGAGTTTAGTCCAAGTACACATGTAATACACTCAGTTTCAACATGTGAATTTATTAAATATATACACCGCATGAGACAGTGACTTCAGGTAGGACATACAGTTCTCTTTAGGGGCAGAGTGGCAAAGTATCATCTTTCCTCTGCTAAGAAGAGGAAAAAAAATCAACAAGGGATAGCAAGGAGATGCTCAGAGGTGCTACTGATTTTTGGAAAAGTGAATAAAGTGATGATAGATGTGCCTGAGGAAGGAGAATGAGGTATTGGAGAAAAAGGGAGGATAAAAGAAAGACACATGATGGGACGCGCATTCCCAGACTCTGGCCTTAATGCAACAGCAGGGCAATGGAGTCTGTGGAAGGGACTTGACCATGAAAGTGAAATCAAGAGGTGAAAGACTGAAGAGTTCCAGGGGTTCCCGGTGCCAGGACCCAGATTCTGTCAGAGAGGCGGCAGTCAGCACTGGGATGGTGGACAGCTTGTGGTCACACTAGTAGAGAGGGCAATGCCATTTAGAGCAAGAGATTTCATTTAAAATAAATTAATCTCAGGGTGCCTGGGTGGCTCGGTGGTTGAGCCTTCAGCTCAGGTCATGATTCCGGGGTCCGGGATCCAATCCTGCATCAGGAACCCCGCAGGGAGCCTGCTTCTCCCTCTGCCTTTGTCTCTGCCCCTCTCTGTGTGTCTCTCATGACTAAATAAAATCTTAAAACTAATTAATTAATTAACTAAAATAAAAGAAAGGAAAATAATCTCATGAAAGAAAACTTTTTTTTTTCATGAAAGAAAACAATGTAAAGTTAGGAGGTCAGGGCTATATTTACAACTCTAGGAGAACACGTGTTTCTTTACTACCTTACAGTATTCTTGTCCTTCCTTCAGGGTGCTAGTACAACAAGCAGACAATAAAATAAATTACAAGCATCATGTTTTTGTTTAAAATAGGGAGGTGCATTAAATAGAATCATGTTGTCAAATTATTTGCAATGATCCAAGTGTTCTCCCAGTAATTACACCTAATGCATGATTTATTCCAGGTCTATTAGTAGATTAAAAATATTTTTCTCTTTTATTGATGCTCTCTTACTAATTATACCCAACATGATTTACTTCATGCTTATGAATAGATTATAACTATTCGTTGGACATTTTTCCTCCAATACTAATGACATGACTCTGCAGGAAAGCCTTTATTTATTAAATATAACTGCGGTTTAAACTTAACAGCAATTCCTAAACCATTGTTCTTCTCTCCCTCTAGTATTTTCAAGCAATCTCTCTCTATTGGCTTCTTCCTTTCTAGCCTACATTTTAAATAGGTTATTCATTCTAACTCTTGTCCTTTGCTAACCACTACTTTTGGGGGCATATTTCTTTGTCTTCAGCCAGTTCTTCCTCTCCTTTCTCATTTATTTTTACTTAACCCCTTACAATTTGTCTTCTGCAAGTCCTTCTCTGGAAATGGTTTTCTAAAAGGTCATCGTTGGCCTAGATCTTGCTACATCCCATAGAATCATTCTCTTTGACCTTCTGTGTCATCAGACAGACCAAAGTGTCAGCTGCATTGTTACTGTTTCCAAATAAATACAATCATCTTTCCAGAGATGAACTGTGAGAATGCTTAAAGAGAGTGAAATCATTCTAGAATAGGAAAAAGTTTATAAAAATGAGACTATTTTGAGCCAAGATGTAGAAATAATTATATAATATTCAAAGTATTTAAGATACCCCTTTCTTAAAATTCTTTCCTTATTCTCTTATCACATAGCTCATACTTCTTTAGAAGCCACTGACCCCATTACAATTTTTGTTCCTTCTCTCTCTGGGAATCCCCTGAAGCATCAGCATCCACACCCTTGCTTTTCTCTGTGTGTACTTTCTGAGATATGAGCCCCTCACCCTTCTCTATAGGCAAGAAGGAAAGAAAAAGAATCAACTACTTAATTTCATAATATCATAACTCATGCCCACTAATAGGTGAAAGAGAGGAAATATTCAAGCACTTTTAGTCTCAAATTGTTTATGTCCACATTCCCTGTCTTTCATATAGCAACTTTGCAATCCATTGTCAATTATGTGTATCAGGTCATGTGCATTATGACTGTCTTCCCTTCCCTCTGCTGACTCAGCTCGCTCTTTGACCTCCTGGCTGGGACAGTTGGTGGAGATTGGGAGGGTTCCTTCTCTAGCTGCAGGCATGTGAACACTTTGCCAATTTCCCCATGCTCAGCTCTTTACTCTAATTGGGACACCTGCTGAGAAGGACCCACTCTTTCCCATCTCAATTCCTTTCCCCACATGGGGCTCACAGAAAGTTTACAAATTAAGTTTTATGCCACTTAGTTGTCATTGAGAGCTTTGGGAAGCTGTCTCCAGCCCTTTTTGCTTCTCTTTTTTGTATAAATCAAGAAAGGGACATAGGATGTAACTCTGCCATTCTCTTACACTTGCAAGAGCATTCAGATGTGTTCCAAGCACCCAGATTCATGGGGTTGGAGGCAGAAGGCCTGTGACCACACTGCATCTTCCTTCTCTCACCCACTCACTATCCTTCACTTTTCTCCAGTTCAGATGGTCAACTATCTTGTCTCACAGCAAAGAAAATGATGATTTTGTATATTCAAATTTATCTCCTAATCACTTTATAACTCCTGTATTTTAAACTCAGAACCTTTAAAATGTCAAGTCTTTGTTTCCAGCTGTGGATACTTCTGAAGGCACTAGAAGTCCTTCTATAGAGCTTCTAATAAGGATGCATCATTGCCCAAAACAAGAAAACTAGAATAAATCTTATGAGCTTATATTTCACATAATACTCCATCATAGATGCCTCACATATGGAAAATTTTCAAATGTAGTTAATGGCAGTGGTTAATATAATATAAATTCATGTAAGATGATCACTGAACTTTTATACCTCATCAATATATTCTCAAATAAACACACATTAAGAGAATCATAATAAAAAAAGAGAATAATCATGTTGTTAAAAAGTGATTCTCGGGATCCCTGGGTGGCGCAGCGGTTTGGCGCCTGCCTTTGGCCCAGGGCGCGATCCTGGAGACCCGGGATCGAATCCCACGTCGGGCTCCCGGTGCATGGAGCCTGCTTCTCCCTCTGCCTGTGCCTCTGCCTCTCTCTCTCTATCTCTCTGTGACTATCATAAATAAATAAAAATTAAAAAAAAAAGTGATTCTCAATATCAAAAGAACTAGAAATCATTGCACTAGAGAAATGCATAAACTTATGACATCAATTATAAATAAAAAGCGGTTTACTTACTAACATTAAAACTAGCAGGTTCATTTCCGTTTTGACTATATTCTAGGAAGAACTCATCATTTTCTTCATTTTACATTCCTTTTCATAACTATAGCTTTAAAAACTGGAGTTCCATCTTCACTTATGTTCTTTATCTGAATTCCATTACTGTATTTACAACTTCTGTTGCACATTTCTAGTAAGAGCACACAGTCATCAAATCCCTGTAGCTTCAAACCAAAGGTATCCCACAAAAATCCTGCTGTCCTCACCATATTCAACAATATCACCTGTCTACTGCTTAAAAACCTGGTACACCCTTTATTGCCCTACCCTAGTCCTTCCTCCATATTCAGCTGGTCCTGTTTTCATCTTATAAATCCACACTGAATGACCTCTTGACTCATAGATGTCTCCTATCATATCCCAGGCCAGCCTTTGTTAAATCTCATGCCTGTGTTACTACTGCAACCTTCTATGTTGTCTTACTACCCTCCAGTTCCTATATTTGTGGAAGCAGTGAATTTCCACAAACTATAGTTTTTTTTCTAATTTTATTTCCCTTCCCTGGGATTTAAAACAGTTTTCAACTGTATTACCAGTGATTCATTCTGAAGTCTGATAGTCCAGGCTCTCAATAATGAGGTTCCACTTCTCTCTTCTACCTCTCTGGTTTCTCTTTGTAGGGACCCTCTGGCTCAGGCTAGCCTCCAGAAGCATCCAGGATAATTTCTCCACCCCCCTTAGTGTGTTATATATCTTGCCTTGAAAGCACTTTCTTTCTTCTTCATTCTATTCCTATGTATTCTTAAAGACTGAATATCACTTCTCTGAATTCTAAATGCTAAACTGAGTGATATGGGGCCTATAGACTGTGTCTTGCTGTATCATCTGAATAAAACACTGAGCATGTAGCACATAATACTAAAAGTCACAAGTAATGCTGTATATTATAAATATTGGTTCCTAATACTTTTTCACAGAATACCTTAGGATATTGGTTATGCTTTTAACATGTGTTCATTGAGGAAATAAAAATACGTAAAATTAAATTATATATCTTTAGTACATTAGGTTATTTTTGAATTCATGCATTTAGCAAGCTTTTCTTGAGTACCAATATATCCTGGCCCCATGCTAGGAACTAGGTGAATAAGAATGAACTGTCTCTGTCCTCTCGGAACTTACATTTTCTTTAGAAATTCTTTAAATCAATCTGTAATATAGAATCAACATGTGGAAAGTAATATAATTTTCACATTGCTTTTATACTAGCTACTTAAAATTAATTACTTATGAGTTTATATACAAAATTGGGAAATTTTTATATATCATTTTCTGCTGTGGGATAGTGAACTCTCACTCCTTTTATAAATGTGGGTTAAACTTCATAGTCTTGGAAATGAAAAATGAGAATTTTGATTATTGTAAAGAAATCAAATTTTATAATTTTAAGGGGAATGGCTATTTATCTTCACCATTAAAACTACACTAAGTTTATCAAATAGAGAATATCATGAAGAGAGTTTTAAAAGTAGCATAATACTGTAAAAAATGCAATATATTTGATAATAATGCAAAATATTCACTTCTGACATGTCTGTCTGAATGCCAGCCTTGCCAAATTGGTGATATGCACACCATGCAAATAGCTCAAAGCTAAGAATGCCTCCTGGAGGAGCTGGTGTATATAATGAATACAGATTATTGAGTTTTGCTATAGTGACTGTGAGGAAATGAAATGCTTTTGAATCAGTTTGTGTGTACTAAAACTGCTACATTAAAGGATTTCATTCTGAAATTGCATTGCTTTTTGTATTCCATTAATGAATTCTGGCTTGAAGAAAAATGATTAAAATGGAAAGAACATAGTCATTTATTTCTGGGGGTGGTTTGATATGAATTACATTTGAAGTTTTCTGATGGAACAGAGGTAAAATATGTATCTAATACCAATATAACCTGATATATACACCATATCTATGATATATACCCTTGAAACTACCTTGATAATATGGCTTCTTGGCATTTTTCTAAGAGAAAGTCTATTAATAAAATACCTATGCTTGAAACATTGGTTTAATTAATCTGAGGTTATCTAAATGCACATTTTAAACCTCTACCTGGATTTCAGCCTTCAGAATTTACCTCTTCTTTCATATGAGCTGTAGGAATCAACACCTAAAGATTAAAGCCTTTTCCAGATGCAAGGGGTAAAGATGGTTTTGTGTAAACCATCTGGGGATCAGCAAGAGGTTATCCTTGCAATTAGTCCAGTCTGGAATTCACTGCCACCCAGTTAACATATACAAGCTGCTTCTGCTTTGAATCTCCGACCCTGACCTTTGTCTTTATAGTTTGTCTAATACTTCTGAAACTAGGGGTCTGCCTTATTTCTGACAGTTCCCTTGGGTGAGATGAATCAGAAAATCGTGGGCCTGAACTACCAATTACTGTGCCCACCCATCAATTAATTGCAACCTTTCCACTGCAATGGTTTGATACCCATGATGTGTATTGTCTACCCAACCTGCCAGCTACTCCTGCTTTTCACATCTGAACAACATGTTCTTTTCTCCATTCCTTGGA
Source organism: Vulpes lagopus (assembly GCF_018345385.1). NCBI lineage: Eukaryota > Metazoa > Chordata > Mammalia > Carnivora > Canidae > Vulpes > Vulpes lagopus. The sequence continues at coordinate 14,759,447 of NC_054836.1, read as the reverse complement.
TGTGGGTCTATTTCCTAGTAGATGCTCTTTCCCAGTGAACAAGCAGGTTTCAAAACATGTCTGCATACATGTAAAATGTATTTGAAGAATAATTTAATATTTTTTGGAAAATAATTTGCATTTTCTCTCCCTTTTTTATCAGTTTTTGTTTTGCTTTGTTTTACATAGCAGTATTTAAATCATCATTTCAAAGAAAGACCTCTAGGTTTTAAGTTAAGATATAGCAGCAGAGACCTGGTACTCAGTGAATGCTCAGTTAATAGGTCTTACCTCTATGACCTCACCTTTTTCGGGGTGTCCTCAAGCATGAATTGTCACAACCAAAATGAATCTTTTCACAAGCCTGTTGATTTTTTTAAAATAGCATTCTCCCATGCCACCTTTAACAAGTGCATATATGATATAAATATTCAAATATATGTAACTGTAACGAATTCTGAATTCTGTTTTTCAGTCAAGACTTCAGTTCAGTTTGCTTGTTAAAACATCACAACTTGGGACTCCTGGGTGGCTCAGCAGTTGAGTGTCTGCTTTCAGCCTAGGGCGTGATCCTGAGTCCCAGGATCAAGTCCCACGTCAGGCTCCCTGCATGGAGTCTGCTTCTCTCTCTGCCTGGCTCTCTGCCTCTGTGTATCTCTCATGAGTAAATAAATAAAATCTTAAAAAAAAAAAACATAAGTTATCCAGACTTCCAGTTCTAAGATAAATAAGCCATGGGAATGAAAAGTATAGCAAAGGGAATATAATGACTAATGCTGTAATAACTTGGTATAGTGATGGATGGTACCTACACTTAACCATGGTAAGCATTTCGAAATGTATATAATTATCAAATAACTATGTTGTACACCTGAAACTAATATGTTAATTATCCTTCAATCAAAAATTTTAAAAAATTAAAAAAAAATACAAGTTAATTTTAAATACAAAGTCCTCATATAGAACCATAGCCACAATCTATTGTTCTTAGTACATTTCTGAACAAAGTACTCAGTTTAGAAAATACTTTAATGAAATAACAGGCTGTTTGTTATTAAAATATCTTAGCAAATAATAATCCCTCACATGTTCCTAAATATGCTGATAGAATTAAGGTATCTCAGTTAAGTGTATCAGCTACATTCATGCTTTACTATAAGGAAAAGTTGATTCATCTATCTATGACAGAAGCTTTTAGAGGGTTGTTTTGTCAATGTTCATTACGATCAGGTGTAAAAATACAATATTCGGAAGTACCCAGGAGGCTCATTCCATTAAACATCTGCCTTCAGCTCAGGTCATGATCCTGGAGATCCAGGATTGGGCCCCACGTTGGGTTCCTTGCTCGGTGAGGAGCCTGCTTCTTCCTCTCCCTCTACCTGTTGCTCCCCCTGCTTGTGTTCTTTCTCTGTCAAATAAATAAATACACCTTAAAAAAATACAATCTTCAGTGGTGTCTGGGCAGGTATCTGAGCTAGCACACAAACAAATGCACATTAAATGATTTATCCTGGTAGTTTACAGTGTAGAATCATGGGTTCGTCTCTTTTTTTTTTTCTCAAGATTTTATTATTTTTGCGAGAGAGAGAGATAGAGTGCACATGAGCGAGAAGCAGAGGGCGGCTTGAGGGGAGGGAGAGACAGACTCCCCACTGAGCAGGTAGCCCAACATGGGACTCTATCCCAGGACCCCTGGGATCATGACTTAAGCTGAAGATAAACAACCAACTGAGCCACCCAGGCGCCCTCCATCCCATTTTGTACACAAAAGGAGAAAGGTAAGAGTCTGGGGATAGACTCTTTCTATCACTGTAGAAATAGTCACATTTTCTTAAATTCATAAGAGGTTTTATTGAGTTGGAAGTCTCACAAAGATGGACGTGCTAATTTGTTTTATGCAGAAAGGTAAGAGTCTGGGGACAGTATGAGACATATATCTCAGAGAAAGAACACAGAGTTGAAAGACAGACAAACTAGAATTTGAATCTGGAGCCATTTGCTAGCCACACAGCATTAACCATGTTATTTATCTATGTTCTTAAGTTTCTTCATTAGAAAGAGTTATTATGTTTTTGGCTCTGCACAGAATTTGGAAGGATAACATGGTGATTAAGAACACGGATTCTGAAGGTAACCCAGGATTTGCATCCAAGCTCCATTTCCTACCGTGTGTGACCTTAGGCTAGTGACTTAATGTGGCAGTTCCTCCTTCCTTCCCCTTTAAAATTAAAATAAAAATTATTCCTTCTTCCTCTGTCAAAGGATTTTTGTAAAGGTTTGGACTAGATAATGTAAGTGCTTGCATCAGTGTCCAAGCTACTGCTGAAAAGCATTAGTTATAATTATTACATTATCATATAACTGCTGAATGTGTCTTGAATGCTCAGTGTATGGCAGCTCAGTGATATGATGAAGCACCATCTTATCGAAGTAGGTAATTCTACTAGAATGTTTCATGAACAGTGGACGCAAAAATTGGTGGTGCATTTGTTGTAAAACAAAATGAATATCCTTTAAGAAGATGCATAAAACAAATTAGCATGTCCATCTTTGTGAGACTTCCAACTCAATAAAACCTCTTATGAATTTAAGAAAATGTGACTATTTCTACAGTGATAGACTCTGGGTTCTGTGTTGCATTTTTTTTTTTTTTACCATTGTGATACGTATTCTCTTTCAACAGATAAACCTGTTATTATGTTTCCATTAATTTCTTGTTAGTTCTATCTGAGTTGACAGCTTTTATAATTTTCTATGATGACTTGCATTTTTTTAATTTAAATTCAATTAGCCAACATGTAGTACATCATTCGTTTCAGATGTAGTGTTCAATAATTCACCAGTCGTGTCTAACACTCATTGCTCATCACATCATGTGCCCTCCTTAATGCCCATCTATGATAACTTTCAAACTGTATACTGATTAGACTGCCGAGTCAAGATTCTGTTTAGTAGATCATCTCCAGCTGGCTTTTTGCTCCTGGATCATTTAATATTTGTCTTCCTTTAAGTTGACTGGGTGCTTGTTGGCACTCTTACTCAAACCTTCTTGTCCTTGAATTGAGTTTGTTGCCCTTCCTTACTTTCTCTGCATCCAATTCCAGCTTCATTTGCTGACTCAGAAATTTTGTTTCAATGTCTTCATCCAATTCATTCATGTATATTACAAACATCTATGCTGCTGAAATTAATCTATGGCCCAGGTACAAGAATATTCAGCCTTTGAGTGAAATGAGCCAGCAAAAGTCACAGAAACAGAGTGTTTGCTTTTCTCTGAAGCAGGCACAACAGTCTAAAAAGTGCTTAGAAAGCAAGTGGGGAAAACTGAAGGAAGCAAGGGGAGGTGAGGCCCACCCTGAGATGCAGCTGCACGTTTCCCATTAATTTCACTTGGGGACTCAGCATGAACCTGAATACAGGATTTAGCCTGAAGCAATCTGTGAGGCTTTCCGAAAGTAAGTTCTTGCAACTGAATGACTTTCATGACAAGCAAAGATTAAGGATCAACAATGCGAGGGATGAAATCTAGGGAGTGAATAATTCAGCATTGCAGGTGTGAGGATGATCTGAAGATCTGAGAACAGTGTCTGCCAGGAAGGTCTCCAGCTGACCCAAGTACCAGCTTCATTGCGTAATTTCAACTCAATTTTATTTTATATAAGCCGAGTTCCTTGGAAAGGACCAGTCTGTCAGCCATTTCAAGTAAACTAACTAATTAATTAATTAACTTAAAAGAAGTATGGCACCTGGGTGGCTTAGTGGTTAAACGTCTGCCTTTGGCTCAGGTCATGATCCCCAGGTCCTGGGATTGAGTCCCACAACAGGCTCCTTGCAGGGAGCCTGCTTCTCCTTCTGCCTATGTCTCTGCCTCTCTGTGTCTCTCTCGTGAATAAATATAATATTTTTTAAGAGGTATATTTTAATGAAAGTTACTTTGAAGAAGAGTGCAAGAGGCAGCCTGCATTCAAAAATATAAATAGAAAAATATATATATATATATATATAAATAGATCATCTCAATATTTTAAACAATAAAGAAAAAAATAAGATGTATTTCTGAAATTCCACACTTTCTTTCAAACTGGATTATATTAAAATCAGGAACTGGCAAAACAAAAAATACCCATTCAAGAAACAATTAGGGAAGTAATGTCAGTGAATATATGACTTTCATTCCACAATGCATACATCACTTTAGGACCAAAAAGAACCCAGAAGACAAGCAAAGAAGGTTCTAAGAAAGGCCAACGAAAAAACAGTGTTTCATAAAAACTGCTATGTGTCTGCCACAGGATCAATTCTCCCATCAAGTGCCCCTCCAATCTTTGGATGATTGTTAACTTCATAGTTCTTTACTGCCTATTAGAATTTCTCTTCTGTCTCATCTTGGCCTGGTGACACTATGAATTTCCCAACATAAATTCTGTTCCAGCCTATATCACCAGACCTGTCATACTTTTTTCCAGGGTTTGGTTTTGATGCTTACTTGTCTGGTTAAGCCTTAGATTAATCCATTTGTTATTTGCTGGGATATTTACTTTTCAAACTGGGTTCTGCGGACATGAATTTGTGTAAGTCCTACAGAGAAGTTCTAGGGCAGCTGCAAAGTTTCAGCCAAAGAATATTTTTGCATATAGTTTTAAAGAGTTTGAAAATTTGAAAGGAAACAAATGTGTTTTACATACCAAATTTTAAAATGTCAGAATTCTCATTTGCTAACTTTTGTAGTTACCAGATAACTTAGTTTTCTGAAAAACTTGTAACAGAATTTCTCCTGCCTTCTCATGGCATACAATGAAGCTTTTGTAAATTTATCAATAAGAAGACTAATGATTTACACTGATCTTTGTTTTCTTCATAATTGGGCATGCCTGTATAACTATCTGTCTAATACCAAGCAAGGTTGAAATACATCTTTCAACACATATTCTCATTTTGGAATAACTGTCTCTTGTACAAGCATGTACAATAGAACACAATTGTATTGTGATGGTAGCACATTCTAAGAATTTTAATGCTTATGTGTTGGGGGAAACCTATTTTCTAACTTTTATGCTTATGAAAAATATCAGTCCATGATATATATTATTAGAGACTTAACTTTGAAACAACTATCTATTGCTGTTCCCCTTTAAAGTTTAAAGGGGAATCAGTTTAATTGAATCATATCCTGAGATTGCAATGCAAACTATCTTTTTAGATCTATTAACATATGCAATGACTTTTTTTTAAAAGATTTTATTTATTTATTAGAGACTGAGAAAGAAAGAGAGGCAGAGGGAAAAGCAGGCCCCATGCAGGGAGGCTGATGTGGGATTCGATCCCGGGTCTTCAGGATTATGCCCTGGGCTGAAGGCAGCACTATACTGCTAAGCCACCAGGGCTGCCTTTTTTTTTTTTTTTTTTAATGCAATGACTTTTTAATGTTAATATCAATGTTATAAATACTTGATAAGCAAAATAAAGAACTCAACTGATACTAAAATTGATATAAAATACAACTATCCTTTGTGTCTTGGGAAAGGAGCACGGACTTAAAATGTATAAGGCAAAGCTTTGCTATTAACAAGAACTGCATTGTATGGATGGAGGAGGGTCCAACAGTCGGAGTCTGAAAACTATCACACTTCAACAACAAGCACATCACAATTTCAGTTTTTTTAAAAAATATCACCCAAAATACCCTCCAAAAATTGTTTTATGGATGGCAGGAAGCAGTGGAGGTATGGTCTCTTGGGACACTAATGTAGGAGAAAGGTGACCACTTGATCCCCAGAAAAGATTAAAAAGGTAGACTCAATAACTTAGAAAACTTGAAATATACCATTGGAGAGACCAGTATATTTTAAATGAGGCCAAACATATATTTTCTTCCAGCTTTACTGAGAGAGGTGACACATAATACTGTGTAAGTTAAGGTCTGCAACATGATGACTTGATATGTATGTATTCTGTGAAATGATTACCACGTACATTAATTAACCCATGCATCACCTCACATAACTACAACTATTATGTGTGTGGCAATAACATTAAATATCTATTCTCTTAACTATGGTCACCATGTTGAGTATCAGATCACCAGCACTTATTCATCTGAAAGTCTGTAGCCCTTGATCAACATCTGCCTATTTCCCTCACCCTCCAGCTCCTGGTAGCTATCATTCCACTGTTTCTGTGAATTTGGTTTTTTTTTTAGATTGCACATAAAAGTGAAAAAATACAGTATTTGTCTTTCTCTGACTGACTTATTTCACTTAGACTGACTTATTTCACTTAGCATAATGCCCTGAAGGTCCATTCATGTTGCTGCAAATGGTAGGATTTCCTTCCTTTTTTTACAGGTAATATTCCATTGTGTATATATGCACCACATTTTCTTCATGCATTCAGTTGTTTATGGACACTTTGGTTGTTTCCATGCCTTGGCTATTGTAAATAATGTTTTAAATGAACATGGCGGGTACAGACATTCCTTCAAGATAGTGATTTCATTTCCTTTGGATACATACCCAGAAGTGGGATTGCCACATCCTATGGTAGTTCTATATTTAGTTTTTTGAGGAACTTTCATACTGTTTTCTATAGTGTTTACACCAGTTTATACTCTCAACAATAGTGCATAGAGCTTTGCAGGGAATCCAAGTCCTCCTGGGATGGATCCAGCTAGGAGGATTTTGCTGAGTCTGCAGGTGGCCAGCTTGTTTCCAGGAACACAGGCAGGTGTGGATCATGTCTGCTCACCAGATGGATAAGACCACCTCCTGTATCCTGCTGAGTAGGGTAGCACAGGGACAATGGTCTGCTCCAGGCCACATAGTTGGGGTCTCTGGTGGTAGGCTTACTACCATATGCTCTGTGAGTGTGGCCCTTGTTATAGGACAGAGCTGCTGTCTGGTCCCAGCACAGGTCCCTGGATAGGCAGGACTGGCCCTGGACCATGGCTGAGAGGGCCTAGAGCTGAACATAGGGCTTTTCAGAATCTGCAGCTAAAGCACATATATAGCTTCTCCCTCTGGGACATGGCCCCCAGTGCTACTGGCCAGTTAGAGCCTGTGGCTGTAAGGGGACTGGGGCTGTGCCTAAGGCCCTCTGAGGATCTCGGGGGAGCATAGACAGGAATGTCTCCTACAGGGTCCCTGTGCCAACAGAACCCTGCTCATTTGGCCGGGACAGGCTAGAGCCAACTGACAGGGCCTTTTTCGAATCTACATTCTGACCAGTTTGTCAGGCTTACCTCCAGGGGCTCACAGGAGACTTCTCATAGGAGAAGAACTAGTGGTGGTTCACAAACCATTTCAGGATACACAGCCAGGAATGAAGTCTGTATATCCTACTCTTCACATGGATGGGTGTGACTCTTCATGGGTTTCTTGGCCTATAGAGCTGGTGTCAGACCCAAAGCCAGACAGGACTGCAAGCAAATTCTTCAGTCATAGAACTGTTTCCACTTCTCGAGCAGGGATCACAGTTGATGGGTCAGCTGCCAAAGTACCAATCTGCCTTCTCAAAATAATTCTCTTCAATCTTGGACTGCAGCATGGTTTCACAATCTCCTACCTGGACCTCAAAGATCCAGAAAAACACCTTATCTGTGGATGACTGCCATATTGTCATTGTTGACAGAAAGGGTTACTTGTGAGATATTTTTTTGGACATTTTGTCAATGTCGTCATACATATATTTGAAAGGAGGTAAAATAACCAGTTGAAAGTAAAGGAGGTCACAGTATTTCCTCAGAAGAAAAAAAGAAAGTATGGGTTTATACTTGCATCAGGATGCTGATTCAATAAAATAAAATATTTGTTAGTTAAAACTTTTTTTTATTTTTTAAAGATTTATTTATTTATTTATTTATTTATTTATTTATTTATTTATGATAGACACAGAGAGAGAGAGAGAGAGAGAAGCTGAGACATAGGAGGAGGGAAAAGCAGGCTCCATGCCAGGAGCCTGACATGGGACTCAATCCAGGGACTCCAGGATCGTGCCCCGGGCCAAAGGCAGGCACTAAACCACTGAGACACCCAGGTATCCCCTAGTTGAAACTTTTAGATCTTTTAGAATATATGATCTGAAGGACCTAGGATAGTATCTTGCAATGTGATAATTCTCAATAAATATTGGCCTTCTCTTTTTTTCCTTCTTCTACTCTTCCAAATGTGTTTGACAGTACCAGAGAGTACATGTAATGTCCTGGACCAAAATATTTCCATATATTCATGAGATTAAATAGCAAATAGTTAGCCATCTATTTTGGGTGGGCTTCTAAATCTGCCAATAGTAATGGAAGGAACTGTTCCACAACAATCTGAGTGTTTTCTCAAAGATCTAATTCAGTTCTAGACAAATTGAGTGCATTCTGATTGAGTGCCCAGGTCTTGAGCTAAAAGAGGTTTTGCTATCTGAATTACTGAGAGGCCAACCTTGGACACTGGAGTTTCTGTGCTCACTGATGAGCATCATCCCCAAGAGACCAGCTAAGCAACTCAGTGGCTCCTTCAGATACACTTTACTCCTATGCATAGAAGTGTAGAGGTCAAATTCCCTTACTATCTCCCAAGAAAGAGCATGTTCTTGGCCAATGATGGAGTCAAATTAACCAATATGAGTCCCTAAGACAGGAGCATGTGAATATATACCGGGAGTTTTTAGGGCAGGGCAACTATTCTGCCACTGTAGTGGTGGATACATGAAGCTAAACATTTGTCAATACCCACAGATATTTAAAGCACAAAAAGCAAATTTTAGCATATACAGGTTTCAAAAATAAGTTAGAAATTTCAGGTTATCCAAGAATGGAATGCCCAATGTGACAAAAGAAACCCACTTTATTACAAATTATGAAGAAATATCTCACTAATGAATAGAAGAAAAGCATGCTGTCTAATTAACCTGGGAAATGAGAGGAGACTTCAAGATTAAAGGCAAAAGGAATGGACACAGCACTGTACTCTTGCTGATGCTGTTTCCCACAGAAATAAAGATAACCAGTTTTGAAATCATTATTTTTCATGTATATTACAACTGAAAAATTAGTAACTGGATGGAAGATAGCTAGAGCCAGTTTTCTCACAGTTGGAATGGGAGGTCACACATAAGTGAAGGGGGAAAGCTAGAATTACACAGTAATGGGTTAATGGAGATAACAGAATGGATTCATTTATAGTCTAATATGGATACATGGGGATCCCTGGGTGGCGCAGTGGTTTGGCTCTTGCCTTTGGCCCAGGGCGCGATCCTGGAGACCCGGGATCGAATCCCACATCAGGCTCCCGGTGCATGGAGTCTGCTTCTCCCTCTGCCTATGTCTCTGCCTCTCTCTCTCTCTCTGTGACTATCATAAATAAATAAAAATTTAAAAAAATTAAAAAAAATAATATGGATACAGATAGAGACATATAGATTTATAGATCTATGTATATGGCATGGGTTAGTATACATAAACATATTCTCTTGCATTTTTGCATTTGAATCAGTCTGTATCAAGTCTGTGTTTCTTAATGGCTTTTTAAATGTTCTCAGTCCATTTATACTTTGTGTGTTTCTGTGCGCACAAAGGCATGCATGTGTATTTGTATTCATTCTACCAAAACAGATTACAAAATCCTTAGAGACCGGAATAGTATCTTTGAATTTTTTGAGGGGGGAATGGGGTAAGAAAAAGCCTTTCAAAATCGGGAAGCCAAAATACCCAAATTACCCATCAGGTAATTCTCGTCTTGACAAAGTTGAACAATAATGGTAGTTATCTATTATTTTTCCACCTTTATAGTCTAAAAATCATCACAAGGCAAGTGAATATTTAGAGCAATCAAGAAACTGAAACCCTACCTATATACAGTGTTTTGGTTTGGATGTATTTTGTCAAATTTAGGTTGATAATGCTGTTTTCCTATGGGCTAAACACTATACAATTGATTTAGGAGATAACTAAGTAATCATATCCTGAAAACATCCTGAATACCTGTGATTCTCCCCTGACAGTTTTTATCTCTTCTTACATTGTTTCCCAACATTTAAATATTTTTCGTATTTATTTAGGCCACAAGTATTTATCGAACATCTACTATATGTCAGGAACCCTTCTCTAAGCTGAAGACGTAGCAATGAACAAAACAAGCAGAAATTCTGTTCTTGTGGGTCTATCATTATCTTCCCATTTAAATACTGAAATTATGATGAGAAAAGTTCAGTACATGAAGGATAAATGTAACCGCTCATCCATTACTAATTAATGATAGTAAGAAGAGAAAGCCCAATTGCCCACTAGATGTTGAAATCTCAGAATATTCTTTGTGTTTAATTTCTTTTTATGTTTCATAGTTGTGATGATCAGGTACATTTGTTTTGCTTTCTCTATATTTAACAACTTCTTTTAAAATCTAAGAAAGAATTTCAGGCTTTAATTTTTTTTCTAAACAATTTACATACACAGATCTCTGGAAGGTTCTCCCAATATATTTCAGATAGTACAGCCTAGAATCCATTCTCAAGTAAATATTATCTAGCTGAGCATTATTCAGTATAAATTTCCATAAAAATCAGTAGATGAAATGTCTTTAGAAAGTAAAGTTAGCAGAAAATACAACATCTGCACTTTGAATATTCACTTGCCACCTGCACATTTGCAAGTAGTATCAAATTAAAATTACATTGACCTGAGAATGAATTGAATTCCGTTTTAATTATATTTGAATATTTATATTCTAACTTATTTTGATGTTTTGTTTGAAAGTGATTCTGCCCCTGAGATAGGTGGGTGTGCTAGGGTGTGTGTGTGTGTGTGTGAATGTGTATACTGGTGTATGTGTATTGTGTGTGTACAAAAAAATAAAAAGGTTTTTTCCCCTACCACTTATGAAGCATTTTAAAATAAAAAATATTTGATTTATATTACCACTCATTTTCACTTCACACAAAATTTATCAGGAAATTTTCCAGACATTATCTGTTGTCCTAGCAGAATTCAAATAAGAACATTATATACTTAGGTGCATGATTGTATATTTGCCTATTTAGAGAAATGGGAAATGTTTCCCAAGACATAGCAATCTATACCTAAGTGCAGCACATTTTCAGACAATAAAACACTGTGTCTTGTTACAAGAGGACAGAATTTGAACAGTGTAGGATTTCTTGTTCAAGAATTAGCACTGAGCTAAGAAACACAGTTTACTATAGAGAATATCAATAAAAATCAGTTATTGACAACTCTTGAAGGTCACTGCACATCATCTTCATAGGACTCAAAGTGCATTTAGCCATTATGCTAGGCTTTAGCTTTCCTTAGTTTCTCTCGGAAAGAGAAGATGATGCCAAATTGTACTTGACAACACTTTGTGCAGGAGCACAGGGAAGGAAGAGTGAGAATAGAGGGTAGTGTGGCGGCAGCCAGGGGCAACGGATGGCAAGTATGAAGGAGAGCACTGCTAAGGTGACCACAGCTCTGTAAGGGGTTGGTGGTTCTCTTTGGCCAGACATCTCCAGAGAGGCATTATGTAGCATTACGTAGCTACTGCATCTTTGAAAAGTCTAGCTAGGGGAAGAAGACGAAAAAGAGAGCTGCTAATTCTCATGTGTGATTGTGCAAACGTGACCTCCACAAGGTGTTAATTTCCAGTGTGTTAAAGTGATGTGGAGCTGATTGGAAGCAATAAGGAAACGTGAGGTAGAAGGCCTGGGCCATCATAGAGTTTTGCTCCCCCCAATAACAAAACCAACATGAGAGGTAACAGCCATGATCTTTCTTCAGAACACAGAGATGAGGCAAGCCATTACCAAGGCCACGCTGGCCAGAGAGCAAGGCAAGTGCAAGGATCAGGGCTGAACAAATTATTAGCTGAGTCCAGTCTGCATGACATGGGGTCTTTGACAATAGGTCTCATTCACAATACCTCTCTTTGCTCTTCTTGGGAATTACCTACAAATCATTCTTAAAAGCGAGAAAAAACATGTCGGTAGGTAGGCAATAGTTTGTAACAGATTTTAAGTGATGATCATACATTCTAAACTCCTTAGTGGTCTGAGATCCATTACTGTCTCCTGTTTCCATTGCCTTTATTTCTCAGGTTTTCATGGATAGGGATTTATTTATTTGTCATTTCCCTTCCAGTATTTATCTGATGGTCTGATCTTCTTTCTAGCTATTTTCCTCTGCCTGTGTGACCTTCTTTCTCATGCTTTGACATTAATAATCACCAAACTATAAAACAGAGAATCAGCCCAGGACATTGGTGGGAATGCAAATTGTCAAGTTATCCTGAGTTGGAATGCTGGCTCCATCTCTTGGAAGCTATGTAATCCTAAGGAAAATTATTTTCCCTTGTCTATAATATCAAACTTGCCAATCTTGTAGAGTCACAGCAATTCAATACGTTCATACACAGAAAGCATTTAGGGCAGGACTGGACACAAAGTATGTGCTGTATCAATCTCTATGTTACATTTGCTGAGATATATGTTCTGCTGAAGATTCTCTAATCAAACATGGCCATCTCCTCTACAATTTTTTTTTTTTAGTTTAGTCAAGGAGAGAGAATTCTGCCCAGCATACAATATATGTTTCTGGCAGTGGGTAAGAAGAAGAAAGCAATAAAAGATTTAGAAAAAGGAAAAAGTAGGAAGTGGATCTAATCACAAAGTTGTGTGTTACCTATGAAGACAAATCTAAATGGAACACTTGAAAGGAAATGCCCACTACTAATTGGTCTCACATTTTCACATAATTTTAGTGAAGTTCTGTTAACATTAAAGATCAGGAGACACTAAAAATATAGAGAAGTATAGAATTTTGTGATAATATCTATGAATAAAAACATTTAAATATATATGAGAACTATTTAACTGATACTGTGTTTGCACATTCAAATAATATTAATGTTTATTTTACATTGATTGTATGGGAGTTCTATTCATGTTGACATGTACTTGTTTCTTTTCTATCTCATTAAAGGATTTGGGGTTTTGACTTTTGGGATTTTGAAACCTCATAGTCACATTTACTTAAAATATGGACCCCCCCTTTTTTTAAATACTTTATTTACTTATCTGAGAGAGAGAGAGAGAGAGAAAGTGAGTGGGGAGAGAAACGGGGGGCCGGGGGGGAAGAAGAGAGGATCCCAAGCAGGCTCTGTGCTAAATGCAGAGCCAGACATGGAGCCCAGTCTCATGACTCTGACATCATGACCTGAGCCAAAATCAAGAGTTGAACATTTAACCAAATGAGCCACCCAGGCAACTCTGGATCCTTTTTTATAATCAGAAAATATACAGTAATTGAGGTGTCATAATTATATTTTGGCACAATTGTAATTTAAATAACGGCAAATCAAGAATTGAAAATGATCACTGTTTGTCTTTTCCATTTTCAGACTTATGCTTTAAACCTCTTACTTACATTACCAAAGATGAAATCTATTTAAACTTCTGAGCATACATCAATTTTGTCTTGCCACTTCACTGGTGCATTCTAAAAATCAATATACACTATGTTCTTTAAAAATTGTGCTTCCTTTCATTTTTGAGAATCTATGCTATGAATTAAAAAGAATAATTTGGCATGGATTCCATTTTATACAAAGAAAAGTGTCCATTATAACAATATTGACAAATTACTTACATACAAGCTTCCAGGCTGAATTAACTTGTAATAAAAGCCCTGTACTAGATCTAACTTTAGCAAACTTTGAAAAATCACCCATAAAATTTTGCATTCTGGAATTCCACCATCTGCTGCAGGATTCAATATTACATAACCTTTGCCAGATAGGATTATAAAATGATTCAAGTGTACTTGAGACCAAGGATAATTTCATCCCGATTTATTAAATATAACAAGGTCCAGAAATTCTATCTTATCTTTATCCCCATAATTTTTTGCATTCTTATTTATTTTTGATATAATTTTTATATCAATAAATTATTCTCACCACCCAGACACCTTGATTGGCATAATTTAGTAATTACATTACACCTCATGAAAGAGCTGTTTGGTAAATGCAGGAACTATAGCCAGAATGAAATATCATCTCAGGATATACATTTGTATGTAAATTGTCATTTTCCAATGTAGAGGAGCATATGCAAGATCTAAAAATGCTCTCTTATAGAATAAATAATGGTTGAATGTTACCTTTCTACATCATGAAATGCATAATAAACCATTTTTATAAATTCCCTTTTGTGCTATCAGCAGACCCTAAAAAGACTTACTTTGTCAGTACCTGAATCATCTCTTTAGGAAACTGAACAGTGAAAGTCTATTGCTTGTAAATTAAAAAAAAAAAAAAAATCAAATCGCAGCAGGCAAGCAGAACAGGAAATGATAACAGACTCTCCTCACTGCCTTACCAACTATCTCATATTTAGACAGTAGATTAAGTCATGGAAGATTAAGGCAGAAGCTTGCTCAGGGCATGTAGAAAATGCAAAATACTTGATTTGCAAAAATGTAAAGTGTAAAAGAGGAAAAATGGGTTGGAAAAGCAATCAAGTTTAAAAAGTCCCTGAAGAATCTAAATATCACTCTATTATATTTTTGAGGGATTGCCATAGTTTGAAGATAACCCATTAAATCTATCAAAGTAACCGACAGGAGGGCAATCCAAATGATAAAGCCATTCTAATGAAATGCAGACAAAGATTAAAAAGAATTAAAAGTGACAAGTAAAATCCATTAGAGAACAGCCTTTAACTACTGTAATCAGAAGACGATTACTTACCTTGTCAATTAACAGCTGTGTGCCTCCTTTGCAAATAGACAAAGATCCTGCAAAGTGTCACAGAGACACTTGTAAAATATACAAAATGCACTCATTTGAGTGGTACGTAGAGTATGCACGCTTCCAAGTGAAACATTCAAACATCATTGAATCTACCAACTCCACAATTAACCATGCTTCGACGGGTTAACAGTCACTCCTGAAGAGTGAACATAGCAGATTTGGGAAGTAATTAAAAGCCTCAAAATAATTACATTTCGATTCATCAACTCCAAGAATGTTTCTCAACAACTAGAAAAGCTTTACTTAAGTGGAGGGAAAAAGTTCCTGCCCAAAACTATTCAGAAACTTTAACTATGCATCCAAGAGAAACAATAAATGAGATTCCCTATTTGGTGTACTATAAAACTAAAAATCCAATCATTTTCTTTGGCAAACTACTGTAAATCTTAAGAAAGGGGGAGAAGGTAGAATTTCAAGAACAGAGAAAATAGTTCTATTTGTAAATGTTCACTGATTTTTCAAGAGAACTTTGATTTGGACAAGCATACCCAAACCTTACAGAATAAATGCTCAACATGGTTACCTGATTTGGGAAGTTCAACCTAAGGAGAGTTGAAGGAAAATGAAATCAAGTACAAAATCAATTCATCCCCTTGAAATGAAAAAAAAAAAGCTATAGTAATTTTTTCCAAAGCCCATATTTGTCTTTTTCACTATAATAAAATGATAGTGTAAATGATTATTTATAGAAATTGCCATAATCCAGGTTTCACCATGAGATTTTTATTATAAATGGCTAGCAAATCACATTTTATTAAGGAAGTTTTAGAAATCTGATCAGAAAAATAAGAATAAGTAAAATGGAAATCAGATAGATAATTAGTAGTCATGTTAGACAACTTACTTAATTTAGAGAAATTACTTTGTTAAATATAACCACTTCCTATTTTCTCAACATTTCAAGGCATTTATATGGAGACACCGTGAAATCAGTCTCAGCAAAATGCATCCTACTTTCCTAAACTTTTTGTTACAAAAGTCTATGTCAGTTCCAGCAGTGCAAGAATAAATGGTTAGAATTTCAATACTGATGGTAAGCCTTTTTGGCAATGTCATTGAAACATTGTTCTTGCACTTGGCACTGTTAACACTTGACATGTTGGGAAATAGGATTAGGAACCATCACCCAGGAGAGCTGGCAGCCTGGTATCCCATATGTGCCTGAGGGGAGAGCCCATGATATATGGATTCTGCTGAGCCCTGTATCACTGTTTATGCTGTATCATCCAACATCTCTTTCAGTATCTCAATTTCACAACTGTTGATTCTTTTGGGGCTTGAGCTTTCTCTTGAAATCTCATCAGCATTCTAGGGTTCTATTATTGTCTCCCACTCCTCAACCACCTTCTATGCATCCACTCCCACTCTTGAGACTGGCACCAGGAGGTGCTCACTGGCTGTGCAAATGTCCTAGAATCATGTTCCTTGCAAAACTTAGTGCACTGCCACAGCTGAGTTACTCCATCCTCTGAGCTCTACCTTTAGATCAAGTCTCTCTGTGTGCCCACCCAAATTTTGAACATTTGCACAGTTCAGCAAGACCAATTTGGCTTACGGAGAGTATCTAGTTATTCTTGTTTTAGTCCATCCATCTCCAGCTTCTGCCATTTTTCCAACTGTTCTCATAGTGGCTTTATAATCAAACCCCTAAACACACAGCATGGCTGAAATCATGGTCCTTTACCGACTCTGAGCCTTAAGCTTCACTGTGTAGGCCCTCCTCACATATGAAATACATCCAAGGCTCTTTTAACACCATACATTCCCCTTCTCTGGGATTCAAAACAAAGACAAACAAGAGAAGTTAGTTCCTTTCTGAGGCATCACCGTAATCCATAGGCTATGGCTTTGAATTTCTGAAAACGAAAATATCTTCAAAGATTAAATGTCTCCACATGTGCCATTTTTTTCTGCTTAGATTAAGTTAGAGGAAATTTAGTATTTATACTGGTTGCAGTGCTTGGAAAGTATATGAGTTTTGCTCAGCTTGGAATGTGACCAGGTCTTATTCAGCCATTTAAGTTAGGCACATGTATCCTCAAATACATTTCTGGGTAAGTATCATAATCAGCAATTTGGGAAGAAGTGGAAATTAAGAATGGAGTGTACAAAAAAAAAAGATTTAAAAAAAGAATGGAGTGTACAGTAACAATCAGTATCATTTGTTCTTAGCTTAGTCCTTTATTTCTTTATAACACTGCTGAGTCTCTAACATTATACCATTTACCCCCATGTAATTAGAAATCCAGAACCAGAGAAGTTCCTTTGAAAAGGAAGACACAGTCAATGAACTGAAATCATTAACAAATTTGATTGTAAACATCTACTATTTCTTAAAGGGTTCACATCTTTTCACAAAGTCCAAATAATTGTACATATTCATTCAGGAAAACCTTATACTGTTATATTTTTTATTATGGAGTGTGTGTGCGTCTGTATGTGTGTCCATAAACAGGCTCTATACTATACTACCATATTCACCCTTTCTGGGCCAATTAGCAGAATTTCAAATTATGTAGCAGGCTGAAAGTTACCTCTTTAAAATCCTGTTTATTGTAAAGACAATCTTTATGTCAAGAGTTTACAAAAATACAATCCCCTTGGGAACTCTTGACTCCAAATAACACTGAACAGAAAAACATACAACAGAACACAGTTGTTACGAAAATATTTTTCCTATTAATGGTAGATATTAGTCCTTAAACTGCCAATAGACATGTAACCTACAATTGACTCTCAAGGGAACTGTCAGTGTCGCTAATTTAGCTGAAGAACTGAAGATGTTACCGGCGAGAGAGTCTGCATTGTGAGAATAGTGGTCTCAGTTCCTTGGATTCCCCCACAAAAGATTTATTATGTAAGGATCCATGGTCTAATAGAGATGGCCAGAAGGAAAGTAGCAAGCACAAAGCAGTTTATTAAGGACAGTAGACTCAAGTTGGTGAGCAGGCTCAGAGGTCACAACTACCCCAAGGGTACAGGGGTCCTTTCCTTTTTTTGTGAATCTTGTGTCATGGACAGGATGGTCTAACCAAGGCTGCCTTCAAACATTTGGGGGACTCCTTCCACAGGCTGGGAGGGGGAGTTTTGACCCAACAAAGTTTGTACTGGAACCTTCAAGATAGACTTTCTCCATGGGGGATAGGGGTTGTAATCGCAATGCAAATGTATTATAATGAGTGTAGGGGTACCTGCAACACAGGTGAGGGGGAGAGTGCATGCTCTGCTGCTGGGGCTCCCTATCCACTAGCCCTTGACATTAAGATTGTATTTATTTATTCATGAGAGACACACAAAGGGAGGCAGAGACACAGGCAGAGGGAGAAGCAGGCTCCCTATACAGAGCTGGATATGGGACTGGACCCCAGAACCCTGGGATCATACCCTGAGCCATCCAGGTGCCTGAAGCATCCGGCTTCTAGCACATAACCTATTTATCACCACTCTTGCCCCCAAATCACATCAAATTGTCTATGCTATCATTCCCCTCTCAAGGACTTGGGACTTCGTCATCTTTCAGGTCAAGTGATGAATTTCCTCGGGGCATTTCTTCCACTGCTCAGGTCTAGGTTCTCCCTAATAAAATTATCTTTAGAGAGTTCATTTCCTTTACAGTCTGTGAGAATTCCATTTTTATATTTAGATCGCTATCATGTTTTCCATTAAATAGTGCAAGATCCCTGGGCATTATATTTTTTCCAAATAAAAAATGTGTATGAGTTGATGATTAATTTGACTTTTAACCACTTAGATCAACCCTACAGGTTAGCTTCATTAGAAGGAAAGTAAACAGTGTAATTTCAGATCTAGGTACCTTAACCCCTCTCTCCCACCTCAAGCCATAACTTGATGACAAATGGCATTTTATTTTTTTTAAGATTTTTTATTTATTTATTCATAGAGACAGAGACAGACAGAGAGAGAGAGAGAGAGAGAGAGAGAGAGAGGCAGAGACACAGGCAGAGGGAGAAGCAGGCTCCATGCAAGGAGTCCGACAGGGGACTCAATCCTAGGTCTCCAGGATCACACCCCAGGCTGCAGGCGGCGTTAAACCGCTGTGCCACAGGGGCTGCCCCTACAAATGGCATTTTAAATGAAGAGAGGTGTTTCTTCTTTTTTTACTTCCTGTGGGTCACACAACAACTGTATACTACTGTGTTCTATTCCTTAGAGCAAAAAAACTAAAAGTATTTTATTTTGAATTCTAGATTTGAATGAAAAAATATAAAGAGAATATGAAAATAGCAGGTGCTTGTTAGAAAAAGAAAGTGTAAGGAATTTTCAGGACCAACTTTGCCCACTTCACAATTCTCACTTTGAGAAAGCCTAATCAAGAAACATGTGAACGAAACAAGAGGCACTCTGGATCTTCTATTAGTTAAATGATATCTTTTACATTTGAACCAACATTTGTATTTAAATTTTAAAACAATTTTGGATGACTCATCAATTGTCACTTTGTACTTATTCCATTTCACCAGCTCAATAGTTAGCACTTATTAATAATCTGCAGGGAACATTTACCAATGTCCTTTCATACAACAATGGGATAATATTTTGATCACTTGGGGAGAAATAAGTGTTGTATAGTTCTTCAACAACTGATATACTTTAAGTCCTCAAATTTACAGACAGAAAAATGGGGGAGAGATTCACTCCACACTTCATCAAGAATTGGAATAATGTTAAAGTTTCCAGGAAACTTAGAAATCATTCAGGTAAATTCGTGGAGTTCGGAGGAAGTGAAGATAGTATTTTAGATTTGAAGAAACAAAGAGTTTCAGATATAAGGGAGGTATCATGGAAAGAAACTCAGGTAGAGAAAGTTGAGTATAGTGTCATTTCCTTTTGATAGATCATTGACAGAATGATCCATAACAATAAAATAAAGTTGGATGAACAATCTGCTCTGTATAGATGGGAAAGTGAGAAGAATGAATGTAGTTAATTATTTTAAATGGTGAAGAGAGATAAGAAAAATTCATTTTCCAAAGATATTCATGTTAGAGATAATGCAAAACTGCAGCTATACCTTAGAATGGTCTTCATTTAATTTAAAATTAACTTGTTCTATTCTTGATTCTATGATGACCTATTTTCCTTCATCACCTCCTCATTTCCTTCAGCAAATGCATAATGGTGCATATGGTGCATATGGCAAATGCATAATGGTCCTTATGCATAAAGTGCATAATGGTGAACAAAACCAGCCTTAGAGGAACTTATAAGCTTATAGTGGACTGGAAGTAAGCAATATGGATGAAATAACTAAATAAATATAAATGTCTTACTCTGATAAGGAAGCATATCAGGTTATGAGACCATTCAATGGAAGGGGGCATACCAAGTAGCAGAGTTTGGAAAAGCATTTCTGAAGAACACATGATCCTGCTGGGTTCCGTCCCTGCCTAGGTGCTAATGGGACTCAACACCACCTTCAATTTTGTTTATTTTTTTCCTATTTTCCTGACACTGTTTCAAATTTCTAAACTGAAATTGACCAATATCCCTGATGAAAGCTGATATTTTCCCCCCAAACATGAAGAATAATCTTAGCTCTATTAGATACACAGTAACAAAACCCAGCTCATCTCTATTGCTCAACATTCATTGGTTAACTCTTCCCCACCTCTGAAAGTCTAGCTTTGCTATATAAACTATTGTAGATCCCCTTGCTAAATTTTATGTAGCAAACAAAAGTATTCAGTATACAACAAACTCCACATTTCAATTTAAAGAAAATCGGTTCACTAATTTTTGACAGAATTCTGTGGATGAATTTTAATATGTACTTGAGATTGAGACACTTTTGCCCCAATAAATTTAGGGTATTCATGTGGGGATTCTTTATCATAAAAAAAATAAATAAAATAACACCATGCTTTAGATAGATTACAAAATGCACTTAATATTTATAGGAAGAAGACAGCTCCTTATCAGAGATCTCCTCTCCTATTGCTGAAGATTTCTAGATTATACATTTTGAAGTAGAACTGAACTCATTCACTCATCAAGGAAATCTTCCCAGGATGCACAACTGCAAGGTGGCTGGATGTGATGATGTTCACAGATGAAGGGCCTAACCATGAAATGTCGCTTGGATCTCCACAGATTGTTATCCTTATGTATCAAAATCTTAACAAATGCAAATGAAAGAAATGTTCTTTGGACGTAAAAAGCTCATTAAAAGTTTTCCTATGCTTAAAAAGAAAGGATTACCTCCTAAAAGTGATATAATCCTGCACATTCAGTCTATGATATGGTGTGATTTTAACTAGATAGACTACACGATCCAAATAACAATAACTGGTATTGATTTGATTCTTGCAATGTGTATTTCACAGAAATCTCACAAGGAAACAGAGCAAATGATATGCTCTTTTTTTTTTTCAGGTGACTAGACAGAAAGTGCATGATTCTTCTTCTTTCCTCACATTGCACAAGAGATCTTTTATGCAAATTTAATTAATTTCAGTAGGATTCAAATGAAGTACCTTCAAAATATATCCAAATTTTCAAAAAGATTATATTTATTTATTCATGAGAGACACAGAGAGAGGCAGAGACATAGGCAGAGGGAGCCCAATGTGGGACTCAATCCTGGGGCTCTGGGGTCACACCCTGAGCCAGAGGCAGACACTCAACCGCTGAGCCACCAAGGCATCCCAAAATATATCCAAATTCTGACTACTTCTCACCATTGCCACTACCATTGCCCTGATCTGAGCTACCATATTTCTCCTCAATTATTGCAATACCCCTTAATTGCATTCCGTTTCTGGACTTGGCTGCCTTCAGTTTACCCTCAACCCAGCAGACAGAGTGATCCTATAAAAGCCTAAGTCAAACATTATCATGCCTATGCTCAAAGCCTTCACTGGTTTCCCAGAACCTGCAAAGTGCTCTGTAATTTCTAGCTTCCAGATGTGTCCGTTCCATCTTCTCACATTCTGCTACCACCCCAACCTTGTGCACGATGTACTGGCCACAGTGGCCTTTTGCAGCTCCATCACCATGCTATTACCGAGCTCACCTCAGAGCTGTTGGTTATGCTTTTTCCTCTTTTGGAAAGCTTTCTCCTATTTGCATGGTTAGTTTACTCAAAAGTCACTTCACAGAATGGCCTTCTCTGGGCATAGTATCTCCTACCTCGGTTCTTGTCCCCTCCCTATGTGTTTTCCCCTTGCATTTTACTATCTGAATTCTATATATTAACTATATATATAATATTCTATATGTTAACTATAATTCTATATATTAATTCTATATATTCCACTTTTTAAAATTGCCTGTCTGCTCCAATTAGAATGTACGTCTAACAAGGGCAGAGTATTTCTCACCTGTACTCACTGTAGCGTCCACTCACCTATTAAGAATATTTGGCAGAGACGGAGAGTTTAATCAGTATTTGTTGAGTAAGTTAAGTGAAGCTCCCAGATGTTAAACAGTTGATGAAGACCCTATGGCTAAGAGTGAAGGTCCTTGTATGCAAATTAGGTTTTTCTTATTTCATGGTGTTTTATTTCTTAATTGGTGACACCTGCCTAACTTTCTTAAGCGGCACTTGCTACCTTTTCAATCTAGGACTTCAGAGAAAACATTCAAATATAAAACATTTACCCTGGAGCCTGATTCCAGGTAGAGAAAGGACAGGGTAACATGATCCTCCAGTTCTAATTAGAATGTCTAACAGCCATAGTATTCAAGAAGCATCACCAGGTCTGCACTTTGATACCTGTACCCTACTCCCAAACAGGGTCTCTACATCTTGTCAAAAGTAGTGTCTTGCCTTGACAAAACTGTGTTCTTTGCTAAACAAGTATATATAGTTCTGGAAAAAAATCCAGAGATTTGATATACTTTAACATGAAAGTGGCAGTTAGATTTTGAGCCTTCAAAGCTGGAAGAATTATGGATAAAATGGATACAATTAAATAAATAAAGCAGAGGAAAGAGTCACAAGAGCCACACCTCCTAGTTCGCAATTGCCATAAGAAATAGTTGACCCCACATTCCATCTTCTTCCATCTCCTGAATGCATGAAGTTTGCCTTGTTCTAGCTCACAAAATTATGGTTTAAATCCAATGGACAGTTTTGAAAACTTTAAAACATTTTTTTTTAAGGCATAGAGTAGGGGAAGGGAAAGGAAGGAGGGTAAGGACCATTTTATTTCTCAGACTCCCTAACTCCTTCTTCCTTCTTCAGTTGTCATCTTATCAGCTTATAGAAGAGCAAATAAAACTGGGGATGCTTTTGATGGCAACTGAGAAAGTTCTGGTTAGAAATAAAATATCTAAGGTAAGTAATGAAATGTTAAAACACAGCTTTAGTGAAACTATAGTACTTTTGTCTTGTATTTTCCTCACACTTCATTTCATTCATGTGATCACAAAATATTTAGATAATATTGTAAGGAGGAAGAAAACCCTTAAGTACTCCTGTCATAGTAAATAGACCTCATTGATGAGAATAAAATGTCATGAAACGTTGTGTACTGGCAGAGAATAAGAGAACAAATACCACACATTTTCTAGCCAAGATAAAAAAGATTCCATTTTCTCAACAATTAATTTCAATGACTATTGCATTTTGGTCTTTAGAGGATATAGTAAGTCAGAAGCAAGCCAACAATTTCTAAAATTCGTAATTGAGTATTTCCAGTGAATTCATGCTAAAGAGAGATAAAACCTGGGATTTTTCTTTTTCTTCGTACACAATGTACTGATTAAATTTCATTCCAGTTAGCACTCAAGTCACTGAAGCAATAATATATAGTGAGGTACTGTAAGTCTGGAAAAGTTAGTCTTCATGGTAAGATCCACTTTACTAATGAGAAATTATTTAGGAACTTGAGATGTTCCAGTTCATTCTCTCATTAGATTTGTAAACATTTAGTGTTAAATGATAAGATCGTGTCTTCATGACTCCCAATAGCTATAGAAAGCTTCTATTAAAGAGTAATGCCAGGCAGCCTGGGTGGCTAGGCAGTTTAGGGCCACCTTAGGCCCAGGGCCTGATCCTGGAGACCTGGGATCGAGTCCTGCATCAGGCTTCCTGCATGGAGCCTGCTTCTCCCTCTGCCAGTGCCTCTCTCTCTCTCTCTCTCTGTCTCTCATGAATAAATAAATAAAATCTTAAAAAATAAATAAAGAGTAATACCTTATGAATACTGCCCTTACTTGCCTTATTTATTTACTACAGAAATTATTTTGATACAAAAACTGTTCTCAAAAATGTGCAGTTAATTAACCTGAATAAACGTGAGAGCAATAGTTCAACTAGATGCCATATAATAAAGCTTCCCTAATGGCTTTTCTGTAAATATTTTTAAGGCAGATAGCACTCTAAGTACTTTTATTTATATTGATGTAGTTAAGTATTTTTCAGTGTTTATTCACCAAATTTCACTTGAATTCCCTTGATGAATTCAAGAGAGGGAGAACTTTGGGGATGCTAATATAACATTGGTCATTTAAAAGAATACACATTTTTAGGAAGAAGCAGTATTTCAATATAACTGAAAATTTTGAAAAGATTAAGTACCACACAAATATCTTCAAATTCATGATTTTTAAAGTTATTTTTTTAATTAAGCAAAACATAAGTTGCTATAGTACCAAGGACCATGAGGTTTTCTCTCTTCTTCTTTCTGTTATCTCAAAATATTACTGAGATCAATCTATTTCATTAAATCACCTCTCTCAAAACAATGCCCAATTAAAATACAGGTTGATGAAATTATTAAATGTGTATTTTTTTAGAAGAGATGTTGTATCTCACACATCTTGTTAAGTTCTACATTAAACAAAATTGGCAGGAAATGAAAATCAAAACCAGAATGACATAATACTTCCCATCTGTTGGGACAGCTATCATCAAAAAGACAAGAGATAACAAGTGCTGGCAAGGATATGGAGAGAAGGGAACCCTTCCTCATGCACTGCCAGTGGGAATGTAAGCTGGTACAGTCATTGTGGAAAATAGTATGGAGGCTCCTCAAGAAATTAAAAATAGAACTGTCATATGCTTCGGCAATCCCATTTCTGGATATATATGCAAAGGAAATCAAATTATCATCTCAAACAGATTATCTGTACTCCCATGCACATTGCAGCATTATTCACAATAGCTAAGGTATGAAATAATCATAAACAGTTAAATGGATCAAGAAAATGTGATATATATAATTATATATGTATACATATATTATAGGTATATAATTATATATATATATAATGTAATACTATTCAACATTAAAAGGAAAGAAATTCTGCCATTTGTGACAACATGGATGAATCTGGAAAGCATTGTGCTAAGTGAAATAAGTTAGACAGAAAGAGACAAATACCGGATGGCATCACTTCCAGTGTAGGGGGGAAAAAGCTGAACTCACAGAAACAGAGTAGAACAGTTACTGCCAGGAGTTGGGGAGTCGGGGAGTGTGGTGAGATTAGTAAAAAGGTACAAACTTTCAGTTAGATGATGAATATGTTCTGATGATCTAACCTTTAGCTTGGTTGATAATATATATATTAAACCTTAGAATAATTGAAATTTATTGACTCACATAAATAAACATGGTTCTATCCAGACACTTAAATAATATCATCAGTCCTTTCTCTGTTTCTTGTCTTTACTTCAGTGTTTTGTTTTGTGTATGTTGTTTCCTAAAGATTAGCAATTGCCTTGTAGTGTCTGCTGGTAGTCGGACTGAATAATACTGTTAAAACCAGTAAAGACCTATGGGCACTTGGATGGCTCTGTGGTTGAGCCTCTGCCTTGGCTCAGGCTGTGATCCCAGGGTCCTGGGATCAAGTCCTGCATCAGGCTCCCCACAGGGAGCCTGCATCTCTCTTTGCCTCTCTCTGTGTCTCTCATGAATAAATAAATAAAATCTTTAAAAAAAAAAAAAAACAGTGAAGACCTGATTCTAAATTCCTGAAGATTATCTTCTGTGATCATCTCAGAATCAATCTCTCTAATCTGAGAGGGAATTCTAAAAATGGCACAGCCTTTGATTTTATGTGAACCTCTATCAATAAAGTTAAAACTTTGGGGGAAAAAGAATGATTTCTAATAATGACTACATGACAAATAGTGATAAATCAACCAATCAAAAGTATTTAAAGGTCTAAAGGCAAAGGTTAATTTACAACTGAGTTGTATATAATTTCTAATAAGAAGTATTTCTGATACTATGCAAATATCTAATTTTATTCTAAGTCCAACAAAACCAATACAACAAAATGGAAGACAATGGTGTAAAACAAAAAATTAGACTAATTGCTAATTATTAATATATCAAAAGTTCTAAAAAACCATTAGGAAGCTAGCACACATCAAATGCAGAAATGCAAGAATGGTCTGAACAGAAAATGGAGCAAAATGAAGGGAATGATTATATAATGATGTCAGCATATTCAGAAAACCCATCAGAAATGTATAAAGAAGATGTGGTATGTATATATGGAATACTACTCAGCCATCAGAGGGGAAATCTTACCATTTGCAATGACATGGATGGAACTAGAGGGCATTATGCTAAGTGAAATAAGACAACCAGAGAAAGACAATTATCATATGATCTCACTCATATGTGAAATTTAAGAAACAAAACAGGATCGTGGGGAAGGGAAGAAAAATAAAACAAGAGGAAATCAGAAAGGGAAACTCTTAATCATAGGAAATAAAGGGGTTGCTGGAGGGGAAGAGGGTGGAGGAGTGGGGTACCTGGGTGATAGGCATTAAGGAGGGCACATGATATAAAGAGCACTGGGTATTATTATATAAGACAGATTAATCACTGAGCTCTACCTCTGAAACTAATAATACATTATATGTTAATTAACTGAATATAAATAAAAAATAAAAAGTAAAATAAAGGTAGTTCTAGTTTCTGTCTGAACATATGGGGGATAGAGAGGTTATGGAGAGACTAGTTGATGGCTTTTATTGTAATTTAGGTGAGAGATGACACTGGCTTGGAATAGGAAGATGACTCAAACAACCCCTTTCTCTTCATTTTGTCATATGTTACCATGTTAATGTGGGTCCTGGACTTCATAAACCTGACAGTCAAGGGATCCCTGGGTAGTGCAGCGGTTTAGTGCCTGTCTTTGGCCCAGGGCGCGATCCTGGAGACCCGGGATCAAATCCCACATCAGGCTCCCGGTGCATGGAGCCTGCTTCTCCCTCTGCCTGTGTCTCTGCCTCTCTCTCTCTCTGTGTGTGTGTGTGACTATCATAAAAAAAAAAAAAAAAAAAAAAGTAAAACATAAACCTGACAGTCAAGAAGACCAAAAATAATGAGGACTTCAAAAAAGAAAAGAAAAGAAAAGAAAAAACCACTTTAGATAAAAAATAAGAAGTCTATTATAATAAAAACTTAGGGAGAATAGCATGGAATAGGGCAGCCCGGGTGGCCCAGCAGTTTAGGGCTGCCTTCAGCACAGGGCCTGATCCTAGAGACCCAGGATCGAGTCCCACGTCAGGCTCCCTGCATGAAGCCCGCTTCTCCCTCTGCCTGTGTCTCCACCTCTCTCTCTCTCTCTGTGTCTCTCATGAATTAATAAATAAAATCTTTAAAAAAAGAAAATAATAGCACAGAATATTTTTTTCTACTGGAAATCTATTTTAGCAAGTATCTTTTTGGTCACCCATTATATATGAACACACTTTGCCTATGTAGGAAATGACTCCTCTTATAACTTCATGCCTCTCCAAGGTGTAAGCTGAAGACATATTTTCCGAGCTTTACTTGCTAAAGGTATTTTGCAGAATACATATATGTATGATTTTCACAAATCAATGAAGAATTCAATCAAAAGTGCTCTTGAGTTACTTTTTTTCTTCCTGATTTCTTGTGGTCACTATTTTATTTTAGTTAACAGTTAATATTTTAAAAATTCATTTAACATATTTTGACAAATTATTATAAAAGTTTCTGCCATTCATTATTTTATCAATTTCTAAGAGTGGCTTGGTAGATATGGCTTCAAGCTTTGGCTCTCCATTATCTCTGATCAAAGATTTTTAGCAGCTTCCTAATTTCTTTAACAAGATCTCTGAATACTCTGACCTAAATACATTTGAGGAATCTGTTTATCACCCAAGGGCATTTCTGAGGTTTGAGCTTCCTCTTCAGGATACATAATAGAAGAAGATAAAAATAAAAGAGCTCACACCTGTGATTCCCAAGCAGTGCCTTTGTATTTTCTGAATATAGTTGAAACCAGAAAAAATAAATAAAACAAGAATCTCTATACTTCTTCCTAAATAACAGCCAATTATGTATTGTCTTTCTGTTTTTTGTCCTATGCTTATATGCATATAGGCTCAGGCCACTCTTCTGAACTCATCCTTCTTATTCATTTTGTGTAAAGTGTATCCATATTGATATCATAAATCACTTATCCAGACACCTGAAGACAGAGTACATGATCCCATCCCCTCTGTGGCAGTGACCCAAATTTCAGGTATGAGCCTTGAAGAAAGGCTCAGTTTGAATGAGTTAATGCAGGTTCATACTCTATTAGATACCCACATGTTTAAACATTACTGAAAGAATATTTCAAGGATTGTTCAGGACTCATTCTTTTATTGAAAATGCATTTATTGAGTAGTTATACAATCTCCTGGGCAGGAGAACCTTAAAAAGGAACAAAAAGTCATGGTAATACTTTCTGCTAGTCTTGACTCCTAAAGTTTAAATGGCAACTAGCCAAGTCATTCTAATGGTGGAAAAGGAAATGTTACCAGGGCCTCTGAAAAAAAAAAAACTGGAATAGAGAATGAAAGATGCCAGTTACGCTTTTATCATTTATATGGGCTTCTCTCCTTTGCTGAGTGATCTCATCTCTTCCTATTTCAGATTGAATAATTTTAAAGGCTGGGCCATGGAGACAATTCCTCTAAAGTCTCAGATCTCCACCTACAGAGGCGCTAACACTCAATCCCCCTCTTAAATTCAAATTCTGGAGGAAGGTTTCTGATCTACCCAGCCTATATCAACTTCTTGTCCCCATTCTCATCACCTGCATCCAAGAGATTATGGTCTTTGATTGACACAAATTGAAACAAGTCTGAATACTGATAAACTGGCCCAAACTAGTAGGATTCATAAGAAACTCACAACAGTAACAAGAAGCACTACAAGATTTGGGTGCAAGTTAAGAAACACTTCTTAAAAGGATGTTCTTGGAAGAGAAATTAAATAGACATATGTATGTACTCTCTTCTGCATACATGATACTCTCTATTTAAAAAGAATTGAAAATATTTCTATTCATAGAGAAGCATATTTCCTTTTGTTAAAATGTGGTAATGTCAAACATTTTAAATTGGAACTATAACAAAATGAACCTGAATTTGAGAATGAGATAATTGTGATCTAATGAGACAGAAAACAGGCTACAAGCTAGTGACTGAACTGGCCATTTACTGATTATTGCTGTGACTAATGTTGGGTGAAAAGTACCACTTTCTAAAAGCAGAGTTTCATTTCTATCTTTCTTTGGGTAATTATGCCTTTGCCAGAGTCCCCTGATCCCACCATCACCTGACATGACTTCTATACAAATATTTTTAACTTAAAAACATACTTAAGAGAAAATGCAAGAATTAACATTTTTTCTCAAAGCATTATTTATGTACTATAGTTTTCTGATTAAGCCAGTATCCACATTATTTTGAAATCTTGATGAGTAGGAATTGGGATAGCGCTATAAAAAGACAGTAAGCAGTTTTCTCTTTCTCTTTCAAGAGACATGAAGACCCATTTGGGGAGCACCATCTTCTTTAGTTTGAGAGGGGGGGGAAGGTATTAACAGGCTATTTGGCTTAATAAAAGTCGCATCTACAACTAGCCATAGAGGCTAAAGTTGACTCAGAGGCCATACACAGTGGTAAGAATTGTTGCATGCTCTATCTCATGTAGGTCTCACAACAAACAAGGAGGTAGATCCTATTATTATCAACTTATGGGTGAAGAAACTATGTGGAGAGAAGTTAGCTAACTCGTTCCCAGCTCACACAGCTAGGAAGTAATTGAGGTGGGAATCGTAGTCAAAAGCTTCATTCTAATATTTAGCCTCTGGACTTCAACTCTCCCATGATGTTACATTCCATTCAGGACTAGACCTGAAGCTCCTTAGCATGACCTGAGGCAGGGTGGGGGGACCCTCAGGGTCTGGCAGGGGCCCTCCTTTCCCCCACCAGCTCAATTTAATTTAGCATAGCCCAGCCACTCACTTTCTCAAATTTGCCAAGCTCTTTCACAATTGAGAGCTTTTTCACTGGGTCTTCCCTCAAAATATTGTTTTTCCTGGATATTTGGGACCGTAGTACCTAAAGTAACTCTGCCCCCATCCATTCGGACAATCAAGGTTAATCTCCAGTACATGTTACCATTTTACTTTCTTCCCTGCATAGTACAAAAACAATCTAAAAGATCTTGTTTACTTTTAATTATCTGCCTGTTTGGAAACATTCTTAGGCAGCAGGTGTAAAGAAACAAAATATTCATACCCTTTAGAAACAAGGGTTTCTTGCTTCCACCCTAGGGAAATACACTCAGTAATAATAGGTAACATTTATCAAGCAACAAGTTTGTGGCAGACAACTTGCTTACTGTTTTAAGTCTATCATCTCATTTAACTCCCACTTTACCCCTGCCAACAGGAACTATTATTACCTTCATTTTCAAAGGATTTTAAAACTCTCTAAGAGAAATCATGTTCATTTATGTCCAAGGTCTTTCAAATAATAAGTGGCTCAGGGCAGCCCGGGTGGCTCAGCGGTTTAGCATCTCCTTCAGCCCAGGGCGTGATCCTGGAGACCCGGGATTGAGTCCCACGTCGGGCTCCCTGCGTGGAGCCTGCTTCTCCCTCTGCCTGCGTCTCTGCCTCTTTCTCTCTGTGTGTGTGTGTGTGTGTGTGTGTGTGTGTTTAGTGAATAAATAAATAAAATCTTAAAAAAAAATAAGTGGCTCAAAACTGAATTTATCCAATTCTTGTATCCATGTCTTTAAGCAGAATGCTAAATACCAAAGAAAATGCTATAAAAAAGATAGATGGCAATTATTTCCAATAGTGGAAAGACAGACTGCAGCATATAAGATCCAAATATAACACAATCATGAAATGAAATATTGTGCAATCATTAAAATAATGTTTATAAAGATTCCAGAATCACACTCAAAATGCTTATCGAATATCAATGTTTAAAAGGTACAAAATCTTATATGTGCTGCAGTTACATAAATGAACAAAAATTAATTCTGCATTAAAAAATATTGAAGGAAATGAATCAAATAGTGATTGTGTTGGGTGGCTGGGTTATGCATGGTATTTCTTTTTTCTACTTTTTAAAATTCCCTAATTATCCTTAACGAGCTCGTAACAGTAATGGTGTGAATTTTTCATTTCACATACACAGCCTCATCGAGACATTTAGATTTTATGATACGTGAGTTTTCCTCTCTGTGCACCCCCCCACCCCCACCCCCACCCCACCCTTTAAGCCATTGGGGGGGGGGGCGGCTTCCAACCCTATTAACCCTATTAGTGGAATCCTGCCAGGTAAAGAGGCCTAAGAGGTTTTCTCTTTTAAATTGCTCACAGACAGGACAGGCAGGCCTCCTGCATGTTTCCTTCTTGCATAAACACAGCCAGGGCAACCCTGGAGACCTGCGCTCTTTTGTCTTGTGCCTCCTGGGTATTGATAAATCTCCATGATTTCGTTGGTGTAGGAAAGTGGCTGCCCATCCTCTGTGTGGTCCTGTCACAATTATGCTCAATTAATCCAAATCTTATCACCAGCCTTGAGCACCGGATTTAAGTCCATTATTTCAGAGGCACTGGCCTTTGCCCTTAGGTCAAAACTCAGCTCTGCTTCCAGGCAGGCCTGGCTGCAGTCTTCTGAGTATAAGTATTCTGTTCTTCACAGTACAAAGTTTCTAGACTAATTGAATAGAAGACTGACTTTTCTCAATTATACTTTCTTCAAAAAAAAAAAAAAAAAAAAGAAAAATTATACTTTCTTAGATGACTGTGAAATTAATCTGAAATTAATTAATTTTTAAAGATTCCAGATAGACCCTTTATCCCCCAGTACTTCAACACATCTAGTCCATGACTTTAATTCTTCCTCTTCCAGTACTTTCCTCTCTATTCTCCATCCAGTGCGGCTAAAGCCTTGCACAATACAGCATTTAGAAAAATGTAAGGATAAGGGGTTTTTTTGTTTTGTTTTTTTAAATCAACAGTTTCCTTTTAGTAATATACTAAAACTTCTGATCACATTCACTTTCCTTGCAGAGAGATCAGTGAATAGAAGTAGCTATAAATTAGTAACAACCCCAGGCAAACATTTGGTTTTTAGTGACATTGTTTCTACTTCATAAAATATTCATATAACACAACAGGGTACTTCATTATGTAGAATATAATAAAAATAGTAACAGGCAGGAGTAATATGTAAGATATTCTAGGTGTCATATTCATGTAATATACAGAAAGTCATGAAATTGAGTACATTGCTACAGCTTTAAAAGGATAAAGATCACAATGTTGTTCCCATTCACCATATCCTAACTTTCCAACAATAATTATAAAAACTAAATGAAATGGTATAATAAAACATTTTTTGATGCTTTCTAGTTCAGAATAGTTGATATTTAAAATGCTTTTAAGGAGAGCCTGGGTGGCTCAGTCAGTTAAGCATCTGCCTTTGGCTCAGGTCATGATCTCAAGGTCCTGAGATCGAGCCCCACATTGGGTTCCATGCTCAGTGGGGAGCCTGCTTCTCCTTCTTCCTCTGCTGCAATCCCTCCCTACCCCACGAGCATGCTCATGCATGCTCTGTCAAATAAATAAATAAATAAATAAATAAATAAATAAATAAATAAAATCTTAAAAAAATGCTTTGAAGTGCCAACATTTAAGTACTTTGTCATTCACACTGTGTTAAATATTTTGCATGGATTATCTCATTAAAGCTTTTTTTTTCATTAAAGCTTTTTAATCTTTTAATATAAATTCCAATGGAGCTGCCATGATTCAGTCTAAGGTCATTGCCTAAGGTCACATGGATGTAATATGATTAAGTCTGGATATGGACCCAGACTGTATGATTTCAGAGTCCCTCAGGTTAACTATTGCTATTAAATTGCTTAAATTTGTAAGAATTTACTTGTTAGGATACACATGAAGCTAGTAGTTATTAGATAGTAAGCACAATTTATAAGAGGACAGCAATCTTTCTTACTGTTCCAAAAGGGACAATTTTAGCCAATAATACCAAGACTGTTGTTATGTATTTCTGATGTGTCCACATGACTCAGCAAAGCTATGAGAAAGGAACGGAGGGGGCCAGTCATCTTGTCCTACCCATACCCCTTACTTCACTTATTCGATTAAACACTTATTGAGGTGCTGCTGTGAAGGAATTTCTTCAAATAAAATTAAAGCTCAAGGGCAGCCCCGGTGGCACAGCGGTTTGGAGCCGCCTGCAGCCTGGGGTTTGATCCTGGAGACCCCAGGATCGAGTCCCACGTGGGGCTCCCTACATGGAGCCTGCTTCTCCCTCTCCCTCTGCCTGTGTCTCTGCCTCTCTCTGTGTCTATGAATAAATAAATAAAATCTTTAAAAAAAAAAAAAAAGGCCACAGAGCAAATGACTTTAAACAAAGGAGTTTTTTCCTGGATGGACTTGACCTAGGTGAGCCCTTAGAATGATCTGGACTCTTTCTGTTGATAGAGACTCCAAACAACAGCTGGGTCTATAATTACTGCCCCTTCCCTGGATCTTCCCTGTAGATTTCAGACTCCTTTAACCAGCCTCCACACACAATTACATAAGCCAATTACTTGTAATACATACCTCCCTAAAGACATGGTTGGTAGGTAGGTAGGTAGGTAGGTAGGTAGGTAGATAAATAATTTGCTTCTCTGATTAAAGCCTGACTGACACAAGTTTTATCAGTGTCAGATCTTGATTCTGTGAATCTTGAAACTTAGATAGTTTGGTGCATGTGTGGATCCTCTTTAAGGAAAAAATAAAAAATTATTTAAAAAAGAAAAAATTAGACATTCAGGTATGAAAGTGAGATGATAAAAGAATCATAGGAAATATGGTTTTAAAAGCTGACAAATATCACAAACACCACCTAACACAAAATAATAATATAATATTTTTATTCTGAATTGCCTGGCATACTTTAAAATACTTTCTTATCTATAACTTTTAATTGCATATTCTTTAACTATCTCTCCATTTGACAAAAATTTAGTACTACCATTTTCTATAGAGAGAATTAAAAAATTGTCCTCTAGTATGGTTGATTGAAATCTTTTATTAATGATAATTTTGATCAGATGTCAACAAAAAACAAATTCTACACATCATTTTAATCTGTTGATGACTGTAATAATTTTCTACCAAATGGCTTCGAGCTCCATGTATTTCAAGCCCTGATTCTACACCTATATACATTCAGTTCTGGGCACCTTAGGACCTATTTTTATCGCAATATGACCTTTGGCACAACAGGCAGCAGGACTACTCCTAGGAGTCACTCCCACACCCAGCAGCCAGCTACACCTTATAAATACAGGGTTGTCATCGTGAACAACATAAATGCATCTCATTAAAACAAAATCAATTGCATTTTCAAGTGAAGTTCTCCTTAGAACACAAAACATCTGAAACTACTCCAACTGCTAGATTCAAGATGAAGTATAAAAGCAAGAGTTAAAAGAGATGGCCATCTTAACTGTGCATGAAATATTTTACTTCTACTAACTGTACACAAACATGATCATGTTGGAGTACACTGAAAAATGGCTGCCCAAGATGTTTGCCACCTAACCCCCAGGCCATGCAAATCATCTTATGTGACAAAAGAGACTTTACAGATGTAATAAAGCATTCAAGATGGGGAGATTCTCCTGGATTATCAAGAGGTGAGCACAATGAAGTCAGAAGTGTCCTCATAAAAGGGCAGCCTAAGATCCAAGAACTTGAAAGCAATATGAAGATGGAAGCCAAAGTTAAAATGATGGGAAGGAAAAAATGAGCCAAGCAACAAAGTAGCCTTTAGAAGTTAGAAAAAGCAAGGAAACAGAATCCCCCTAAGAATTCTCTAGAGGGAACACAACCCTGCCCATATTTGTTTCAGGCTCTTAACCTCCAGAACTGCGTGAGGGAATAAATTTGTGTTCTAACCCTTTATGTTTGTGGTAACTTGTTATAGCAGCAATAGGAAATGAATGCACATATATAGGCATTGCTGGACCCCTTCCGGGACTTTCCAAAAGGACTGTGCTGGTTCTGAGGTTTCAGCTTTATGTATGATCCAAATACAACACAAAACAAAACCAAAATGAAACAAAACCTGTAGATAGTTCCATGGAGAACCCCTAACCCCCAAGAGATAGCCAAGGTGGAAGAGTGCTCTGGGCCATCTGGTAACATGGCGCCCCTTTAAATAATACATTTTGTTCAATATTCATGTAAGAAGAAAGCTCAATGTGGGCCCCAGCAGGCTACCTTCAGGGCTGAGAAGAAAGACAGCCAGTGGCAATGCCACTCTGAACAATTTAGTTTTAACTCAGTGTGCCTTCTTCTAACCACATGCTCTGCAGTGAATTTGCTGACACACGTTTGTTTGAAGGCCTCTGTTCTAGCAAGCTCCTTTCCAAGGGCCCTTACTTTTGTCAGGTGACTCCTCAAAGTCTTTCTTCTCACCACGTATAGTGCTCTGAGAAAAAATTATGCTGATCTTTCCCCCCAAATCATCATGTTTCCAATAATATTTTAGTGGTCTTTGTGATATGGCACCCCAAGCAATCACCCTTCTGACCTTCTCCTTAATTCTGTTCTGGAGATAATCACAGAAACTTGTACCTATCCTGGTTCTTGTATTTTTGAAGGGCTCTTAGATGAAACTAGTGTATTGCATCAGCTTGCCAATCAACCAGATAATCTAATCCTGCTTCTGACGCTTATAGTGTGGCTACTTCATGACTCTGAGCATCAGCATAAACATCTTTAATAGAGGCTCCTAAGATCTATCACCCACATTTAGTGAGGATTGGAGATAATTACAAGGGAGTCTCTAGTTTTCTATAGGTTTCTAGCGGGTAAAAAAAACAGAGATGCCACCAAACTTTCTACAATGCTCAGAACACCATCGTATCAGGAGGAAAACCTAAGTTTCAGAAGCCTTACACTAGGACAATGTTCAGGACTTTTCTTCCATGCTTGTTTGAAAAGACTTCTCTAAAGAAACAACAAATGGATGAACAAACAGCAACCAAGATGTGAGCTCTACTCCAGCCACTTTTGAAGTTTACTCAGCTCTAGGGTTTTAAGTTAGATGAGTCATTTTTATTTAAGCCAATTGAACTATTTTTAAGTTATTGCTCTGAAAGCTTCCTATCCAGTGTGGTAGACATGGGGCTGTCCTGGGCAGCTTCTCCTTCAAGGAAGGACTTGCTAGCCCAGCTGCAGGGAGTTCTGTTGGTGGATCAGTCCCCTGGGGATCATTGCTAATATAGAGAAATGCTTCCTCCAAAGTCAGGCTCTTTTGAAGTATACAATATCCAGCGATTGCTTGAGGCATGGATGTAAAAAGCTCAGTCACTTGGACCCAATGTATGACAACTCTGAGTGATCATTTAAGGTCTAGAACTCCCTGTGGGGTGAGCCGTGGCTGTTTTGGCCCACAGTGCAGCTCAACCTCCCCCTCTGCTCAATCCTGCTCCTCTTCCTTCCCCAACAAACATCCCAATCACTAAACTGTCTCTCAGGGTTTGTTTCCTGGAAGACTCAATCTGTATTACTGATAGACTCCCAACTCTAAACTGTCCAATAATTATTAGCAGGTAGTTTATTGAGAGTAGCACTCAATGCTAGCAGTCCTAAAATAGAATCTTCTTGAGGACAGAGACTTTATCTGGTTTATTAGCTTTAACCAGCACCAAAAATAGCGCCTCCCTACTCACACACTCAATGAATCGTGAGGCAATGCCTATGACATGCCTGGATAGTTAATACGTACTAAGTGAATGAATAACTAAAAGAATGGTTGACTTAACAAAATACTGAGATCACAGGTATGAACAATTTTAGTTAAGTCATTTGAAAAAAACTACAATATTTTAAACTTCATCTTGGCCTTCCTCTTACTCCACTTGAGGATATTCTTCATTCTTTCCATTTTCTATAAATTAAAGAGATTAGGGTGGTCTCTCTATATTTTCCTGATTGCCTCCTTTTTTCACCACCAGTGTTCCTCCATAATAATTATGTGAATAGTATGAAACCTTCCCCATGAGAGTCCCACATGGCAGGATACCTAATGGGCATTTGTCGACTATCATTCATTCTGCTGACATTTTGGTTCAATTTACATTTATGGTAGGTCTCTATTTTCCCTTTGCTTCCAATCTTCATTCCAGGATGAACATTTTGAAGAAGATGAAACCATCGACTATGGGCTCCTTGACTAAGGATTCAGTCTTATATACCTTTTTACTCTCAGAGTCTAGCATAGTATCTGACACCCAGTAGGTCTGCTTAATGTCCCCAAATTCAATTCTTCTTATGATGATAGGGAATAGAGAAAGTTGCTTAGTTTGAATGACATTTTTGAATTGCTTTGTCCTCGTTAGGGAGGAGCATGTCCCCTGCAATAAAGCAAATACTATTAATTGCTAATAGTTACAAAGGCCTTGTTTTTGTATCCAACACTGTACTAAGTACCATAAATAGATTATCTTCTCACAATGACCATATGAAATAAAGTTTACTATCACGTTCAAATTTCAGATGTATCTTACAAAGTTAAAGCATCTTGCCTAAAATCAAGTAACTCGTCAGAGCAAAAGTAAAGTTTCAAAATAGTCTGTCCTCAGACCATATCATATAGGTTTAATTTTCAATCATATCAGGTTTCTTCAGATGATGTAAATGTACTGCTCCCTAAGTGAATCCTTAAAATATTATAAAGTAGGGGAAAAAAATATAAAATTTGAATATATATATACACACAAGTCTGTGAACAACACAGCCTTGAATCATGCTGGACTGCTTATATGTGGATTTTTTTTTCAATAATGCAATTCAGTACCAATAAATGTTTTTTCTCTTCCTTATGATTTTCTTCATGACATTTTATTTTCTTTGGCTTACTTTATTTTCTAAGAATATATAATACATATAATATACAAAATATGTTAATTGACTGTTATTAGTAAGGGTTTTCCAGTCAACAGGCTATTAGTTAAGTTTTGGGAAAGTCAAAAGTTATATACAGATGTTCAGCTGTGCGGGGGAGTTGACGACCCTAACCCCATGTTGCTCAAGGGTCAACTGTATTATGAATTACATGTCATGTTGAATTATTATTTATTTTATTCACTTCAGTTAATCTGGAAAATACAGATTTGGCTCCATTATGTCCACTCAGTAGGAGATATGGTTATATCAGGTGATAATGATTTTTTTTATCATCTTAATTATCACCAATCAATTGCCCTGACTTATCATGGATCATTTTATTCACCAATTCAACAGACACTTATAAATGCTTACTGTGTCCAGCTCTATGTACCAGGAAACAAAAATAAGTTATGATTTTGCCCTCAAGGAATGTATAGTCAGGTGGAGACAAAAATAAAGAGGAAATCACAAAGAATAGGATAAACACCAGATTAGAGGCCTTGATTGCTAAGGAAACACACCCCAATTCTATATGGGGGTGGAGAGAGTTTGAAGTGAAGGAACAGTTCAGAAAGGGCACCACTTTAATTATGTCTGAGGAATAAGTAGGAAATAGGTGGATAAAGGAGGAGCTAGGAAGTACATTCTGGGACGGGGTCATCAGTGACACAGAAGCACAGAAGCTTGATACAGCAAAGTATATTTAATAATAAGAGTATTCATTTAAGTAGTGCTTAAGACAAAGGTGTATGGGAGGGGAGGTGACACCTCCAGCAGGAGGTGGAGGGTAACAGACAGGATGGTGCTGGACAAGTAGTTATAGGGCTGGCCATGAATGCCTTGCACTTCACATCAAGAAGTTTAAATGTTCTTTTGTCAAGAATGGAGACCTAGCAAAGGATTTCTAAGTGGCAACTGACAACAGGATTTTTTTTTTCTCTAAGTCTTTCTGAAAGATCACTCTGGTGACAGCATGAAGGATGGAACAGAAGGGCCCTCAGGTGGGAAGCAGAGTTCATCTGGAGGTTACTATGGTGGGCCCAGCTTGGACATGGCATGTATCCAGCCTGGTCCTTGGCAGCTGGGATAACAGGAGGCATATCTGCTGGACTCTAGAGGAACTACATGGGTGGGGTGAATGTTTAGAGGTAGCAAGGTTCATGACTTGGATAATAATTGACACTTGGTAGAGAGAGGAAGGGAAAGATGGTGATACATATTGAGTTTCAGTGTTAGTGAGGCACCAGGATGGAGAAGTAATATTAAGGATAAATATAATCACTTATGTAGCACTCTTCCCAGCATTTCATATGTATTAATATTTCTAATCCTCACATAATTTTATGAAAGGACCTAAAGCACAAAGAGGTAAGAAACTCACAGGGGCTAGCCTGATGTAACATGGGGTTAGAACTATGTTGCAGAGCTTACACTTTTCAAGGTCTCCGGGGGCTCCCAGTAGGGGCGTCATATTCACATTGCTTTAAGGAAAAATCTGTCGGTCTACTTTGTAAGAAAATGGCCACATGGGCAATACTGAAAGGAGTAGCTATGTTTCTTCATCTAAAAGTTAACACAACTTAAATACGATTAAATACCAGTAAACTGGCAGGACTTGCTTGACATAGGTCTTATACCATTTGGAACAAGGGGGCAAATAGAGCCTGACCTGGAGCCATACACAAAGCCTGGTACAGTGTATATGTGTGATATATCTTAGTCTCTCCCCATTCATTTCTAATTTCCTTCTTTTTTCAGGCATTATTAAAAAAAAAAGTCACTGGTTGTATCCAGTGTAGTGCTAGCTCTCAGAAATGTCTGGCTCAGGAAAAAGCATGAAGTTATCTGCAGATGTATACTTCAGACTTAGAAAACACATAGATGGCCAGTGAATCTTGGACCACAGAAAAGCTTTAATTCACATTCTCTACTGTGTCTTTTCCCCTGATACTAATACACACACACACACACACACACACACACACACACTTGCTTGCTTGCTCGCTTGCTTGCTCGCTTGCTTGCTTGCTTGCCTGCATGCACTGAAGGCTTCATAAACACAGTCTTAATATATTTGTATGGGGCAAGTGAATTTGGCCAAAAATGAACTTTTGGCCTGAAAAAAAAAAAACAACTAAAACAACAAATCACCATTCATTCTCAGGGTTCTGAGGGGTAATTCTGACTTCTCCCAGTGGAGCACAATTTTCCTTTGTTCCTTGATCTTGCCACACCTCCCTTCTTGTTATTTTGCATCCTCAAGGGAAGCCTGGTAAAGGCTAAAACCTTAAAATGCTTGCTTTAAATAAAAGCAGAATGTTTATTTAGCAGGAATTGTGTAACATGGCACAGAGTGGATAATATATGATAGCAAAAATAATAATCAGATGTGTGGAAAGTAAAATCCATTAAGATGCTTTTTTTGGTGAATTATTTTATAGTGATGGTATCAATATAAAATTATGTTATCCTATAAAGGATCTTCCTCAAGCTTGTGCTAAATTTGCTGTTTTATGATCTTTAAACAATTAAAAAGCTATAAAGGTAGAAACCTGATGACTATAATTATTAAGATATAACTGGAATCGTTAACCTCTACCATACCTAAGCAGTTTCAAAATGTCCCCATATTTCAACGCATTATTTTATTTGTAGATCTTTAATATAGATTGTTTTTCTAATAAACAGAAGGAAACCGTATTATGACCAGTGAATAAGGGCAAGTAAGCATCCCGAAGAATGCAATCAAGTCCATGAGATGGGATGCTTTTGAATGTTGTTTTGAAAATATAAAGCCTGAATACTGACCTCCCTCCAGAAACTGCATCACTTCCCTCCTTTCCTGAGACTGAGTATTGATAAATGCCTCTACTTATACATGTAACCATTAATGAAAGTTGCTCACCTGCACATGCGCACTTAGTTTATGTCATTACTGAGATTAGTTTTTGTAACGATGCACCTTTCTACCCACTCCTGCATTTCTTTATATTTGAAATCAGGATCCCTCGGTCTCCTCATTCTCCAAGTACAGTTTTCTCTCAAAGGCAGACACTAAACCCTTCAATTTAGGGAGGGGATCAAGAAGCTTTAGACTCATGAATGAGTAGCACAGGATCAAATCACAGAATCATTCATTCACTGGAAAATAAATCACCCCGCCCCAAGCTCTCTACACAGACACACTCACACTGCTTCCCTCAGTGGCTGTTTATCATCTGAATCCCTTCCACCCCCACCCAGGTTCCCTGCTCCATCCCTCCCCCGCCCCCCCACTTTAAATGCCCTATTGTTAAACTGGACGTTCATGAAATCAGGGATACAAATATTTACATAATGACATAAATTCTATTTATGCTCCTCTGTGCCCAAAAGCAGACCT
The DNA here is from genome assembly GCF_018345385.1 of Vulpes lagopus. Classification (NCBI taxonomy): domain Eukaryota; kingdom Metazoa; phylum Chordata; class Mammalia; order Carnivora; family Canidae; genus Vulpes; species Vulpes lagopus. Next base: position 14,718,077 of record NC_054836.1, on the reverse strand, counting down.
AGCAGTAAACATCTCCAATTAATATTTTAAAAAAAAAAAGTGAAATGAAGTGGATTCTCTCTTATTGTCTGAGTCCTTGCCTTCAAGGACCTCATTCTGGCCCATTCATGGTTAGGTCCCTGCAACCGTTCTTGGACTCCCCCGCTTCTTTTTTCTTCTTTTATTTCTTCTTCTCCCTATTAACCCTCTGCCCACAGGTCTGGTTGGGTTTGTGGAATTAGGCAAATCTGCTCAGGCCCAACCTCTTCCTGACAGCTTATTAACCTCCCATCCCATTTCAGTTACAGAAAGGTATTTTACTGATAGGATTCTCTGAAATGTGGACAGTGTTGTCCTCTTCTTGCAGAGGTCCAGTCCTGCCAATTTCTGTGTTATGACAACAAAGATCCTTCACAGGAAAGACATCTGGGACAGGAAGTGAGAGGGATTTTCTTTGCTGTTAAAGTGGGCTGCTAATTTTTATCACGGCTACCCCTGACCTTATGTCTATATCATAAGCTCTAGGAAGATACATGCTACCTATTTTGCTCAAATGCCTCACCCCACCACTCTGTTGATTTTACTTCCTAAACATGCATAGTGCCTCTCTACTTTATTCCATATTTAGTTTTAACCTCAGCACTTCCCTTATAGCTGAGCAACCAGGGTGCCCAGGATCTGGGATTTTAGCTTAACTGCGCCCACTTTTGTCCACCTCCATCATCATCCTTCCTTACAGGACAAGGAATCTGTGGGACCAAGTAATCTTACCACCACTACCACCACCACCCACCCTCCCCCCACCTGCCACCACCCCTACTAGCCCACAATGCCAATTCTATATTCCTTTCTAAATATAAAAGATCATGGAATTTCTTGCCCAGATGGCTGGATTGTTCACTGGCTTGTGTGAGGTTCCTCACAGAGGGGCCAGAGCAGAAGGGGAAGGAGATTGGTCAGCAAGAATTCTTTTGTTCTTTTGCTCCATGCCCAAATATATTAGAAGTGGCCCTGATCATCTTAATCCAATGCTCATTCATTCACCCCATGCCCTAATTGTTCTCTTTGCTTCCATTGCTGTTCCCCAACAGGCCCTCTCCTCACAGCAACCAACCTACAAATCAGATCTTAGCATTTTGCTGCTTATAATAATCTATTTTCTTCCCATTGAACTTAGAGTGGCCTCCAAGATCTAGAAGGCCTAGACCTGCTCACCACTCATTTTCCACCATTCTCTCCTTTATTCTCCAGGTTTCCTGCAAGGGATTCCTCCCCTAGCTCAGTACTTCCTCATCAATACTCCTCCTTCAGGCCCAGACCTTTACACAAATAGTTCCTCTGTCTTGTCCAAGTCCTGTCTCAACATACACTTTCTTATGTAGGCCTTCTGGCCAAGCAACACTCAATAACACTCCCATCACTCTATGACTCATCACATTTATTTATTTATTTATTTATTTATTTATTTATTTATTTATTTTGCAACAATCAATCACTATCTTAAATTTTTACATTTAAGTGTTCATTTTATACTGTCTCCTCATCTCCCATTGCAATAATCATTGAATGAAATTGGTTAAACTGTTAAAATAGGCAGGACATCTGTCTATTGGGAGACTGGGACATCCAGAAACAATAGTTGCCTTTGCTCAGTAACCTATGTTAACTGAGACATTTTTAAAAAAAAGGAATAAGGATTTATTCAGGGCTTGGTCATCCTTTCTTGCTTCTCATTCTTGTTTCCTTCAACGCACTTCTATGTCACAACCACTTCCCTTAGCAGTAATACAGTCCAGCAATTTCTCTAAACAAAACAAAACAAAACAAAACAAAACAAAACAAAACAAAACAAAACAAAAAAAACCCCACAACAACCAAAAACTATTCTTCAAAAGAAAACTCATTTTGCCATGATTTGTGCATTCATCAAATATTTTTCAACGTTACACTCTATACTAGGAACTGTACTGTTTGTTTGTTTTTTAATTTTTATTTATTTATTTATGATAGAGAGAGAGAGAGAGAAAGAGAGAGAGAGAGAGAGAGGCAGAGACACAGGCAGAGGGAGAAGCGGGCTCCATGCACCGGGAGCCCGATGTGGGATATTTGATCCCGGGTCTCCAGGATCGCACCCTGGGCCAAAGGCAGGCACTAAACCGCTGTGCCACCCAGGGATCCCTGTTTGTTTGTTTGTTTTTAATTCCCCAGGTCTGCATGGCTGTATTGTTACATAGGAAACATACACAAGGTAGCAGTTAATTTACTGAAAGACAACATAAATGCCAGGGAGGAAGAAGAACACTAAGAAGAGAACCAAGCTAATAGGGACTACTTCCTAAGGAAGCCTCCACTTGCCAGGTGAGTCAGATACCCTAGGACACAGGGTTCAGAATCCTGCATGAAAGTTGGTGAAAAGAACATTTTTAGGACTAATACCACATGGTAAGTAGCAGCAAGGGTTACAGTTGTGAAAATGTAACTGAACAAGGTAAAAGAGAGGTTAAAACCATATTTGAGTGTTGAAATTGGACAGTAAGTGACAACACTTTGACATAGACAAAACCTATTCCTTATGTCCCTCCTATTTATGGCAGTGCTATCAAGAAACCAGTAACCAGCAACATCCAATTATTTTGTAACTCTAATTTCTACCTTCAATTCTCCTGTTACTCTCATATTGCTATCTTCAATACAAGAGGGTCTTGATTTTTTTTCTAAGTCAGTAAGAATGTTGGATTTGTTATATTAAACAAAAAGAAAAAGAGTGAGAGAAAATTAATGGAAGGAAGGGAGAGAGGGAGGAAGGAAATTTAAATAATTATTGCTCTAACAGGAAAAAAGGAAAGAAAAAAACAACAATGAATATAGAAAAAAAAAATCCAAAAGGGTGCAAGCCCCTGTCAAGAATAATAGCATCCATGCAAGACTCTTCTTTGATCCTTGTTGGAAGATTCCAATACAAATTAGTTTATTTTTAATATTAATACTATTTTTAATATTGACTTATTTTGTAGAAGTTCAAATTGAATATGTCAAGAAAGAAGTCACCCAGACCAGCTTTATTATTCAACATAGTTACCGTTATATCTGATTTTCTAAATGTTGGAGTTAAATACAGAACCAAGGGCATCTGAAAGAATGGAAAAATGACAAGAAATACCTTGAAGTTCAGCAACAAGACTCCAAGTGTCTGTCAAAGTAGAATCTATGACTATATGCTATAAAGATGATAAAGAGTGTCACTTATTCATTCATTTGACAGGGTTTGCTTCTGACAGCTAGCACTGTAGGTATCACAATTCGAAATGTCTCTAACACAACTCTCCCACAAGAAGTAGATTTTATTCAATTTTATAAAGCCAATAGATTACAATGCCATTATATTTATATCTAAATTTAATGGCTTGTATCCACAGACACAAATTTTTGATTTTGGTAATTTTTTAAATATGTTTTAATGCTTTCACAAAAGAAACTAATGATTTTTCTAAGTACAGTTGATTTTAATGAAACAATACATTTGAAAAGTAACTTGGCAATAACTATTAAATTTTAAACTTAGTAGCCATAACTCTCTTGGGATTGTTTTTGCATTAAAAGCACATATACACATGCATGTGAGTGCATGTGCAGACACACATACACAAAATGCAGCATTGCACAGAGAGGAGAAAAAAAAACAATAATCTGAAGGTCTATGAGTCTGTGAATGGTTGAAAAAATTGATAAATCTATATTATGGAACATTTTGCAGCTATTAGGAAGATTAGAATCTCTATCTACTGGCCAGGAGTGATATCCATAATATATTTCTATGTAAAAAACTGAAGTTGGAGAATAAAGTTTATGCCATTCTTCTGCCTTAATAAAGCCTCAAGCAAAATAATAAATTGTATCTGTCTGTATATTTATTCATGAGATTGGAGAATGAGGTGAAGTGATATACACACTATCAAAGTTGTTACTACAGAAAGAATTAAGAGGGGCTGGAGTAGGGATTATTAACTTTTCTTCTATTCAACTCTATTCTTTCACTTGTTACAATAAACTAGTTTTGTTAAATGATAAATGAGTCCTATTTTGAAAAACAGAAGAGGAGAAAAGTTACTAGTTATTTTATTGCAAAATAAAATTTTGATAAGTAATATTTATCTTTTGATAAGTAATATTCTGATAAACATATTTAGCACACCTTTAAAACAGCAGCACTGTATTTTCTATTAAAATTGAAATTGGGGGCACCTGGTTGGTTGGACTCTTGGTTTTGGCTCAGGTCATGATCTCAGGGTCCTGGGATCCAGCCCTGGACAGGCTTCCTGCTCAGTGAGGAGTCTACTTGAAAATTCTCTCTCTGTGTGTCTTCCCCCATTCATGAGTTGGCTCTCCCACAGGCACATTGTCCACTGTCTTATAAATATTTTTTAAAAAAACTTTAAATCATCACAAAATGAGTCATGATGGATTAATAAAGTGACTCTTTGATCATGCGGACATGAATCTAAGGCTCATGAGCTTAGATATTAGGAATTAGTTGGAAAACCATTACCCACAGAATAAGCACTGGAATTTTGCCAACTTTTTTATTTGAATTTTATAATAGATTGAAAATGGTGTGACTTTGTTTTACAGGAGCAATTATTTTAGATATGCATATTGATTTAAAACTCTGATTCCATGATTTCTTATACAGCAATAAACTGTAATCCCATTTCATCTGGAATGGGAAAGATATGTCTTGTAGAAAGTCCATGATGTTGCATTAATGGATAAAATTTCATATCTAAGTTATCTGGTAATAATTATAAAAAATTTTGGTCATCTCAATTGAATTTTTTCTGAAATTTTAATCTTCTAACATACCCATCTATTTATTTTTTTTAACCCACCACAAAGTAACAGCACTTTGGACCTAGAATAGCCAAGTTGTGGCAGTGTTGTTCATCACTAGAAAACATTCTTTCTCCATATGCTTACTTCTGGACTTTGTGGGCAACTGTCAACTGCTCAATACGAATTATATCCAGAGTAGTGTGGCTTCTGCAGTACATTTTTAAGTTTCTTGAAAATTGATGCTAAAGAAAAAATATATTCATCAGCATCCTTATTTCTTCTGGTAAGATTTAAATTAGCCAGAAGCCAAATTTTCTCAATCAATCTCTGATGCCTGCATCCCTATCACATAGTGATTAAATTTAGGGTTAAGTAACAATTACCTTGCCAGAGTAATGAAATTGTGAAAATGAATCAGATATGCTAATAAATGTTAAAGAATAGGCAATTTAGGGGGGTAGCAGGGCAGAAGCATTTTCTAATTTGTGTAGTGTAAATATTCACACTATGGCCAAGATCAAGCTACCAAACATTTAAAAACTGAGTGGCAAATTCCTCCTAAATTTAAGTCAGCTCTTGGGAATCAATACCAGCTCCAGCATATCACTGACGTGAGTTGTAAAATCATCCCTACATTTCTAATGAATCATGCTATTAAAAGTGGCAAAAGTGGCCATCTCCACTGAGTGGATCATTGGGCTGAATGAGAAAAACAGTGTGTCCCACATAACCCACTCATTAACTTTACTAACCAAGGTAACTCCACATTCTTATTGTATATATGGTACCTCAAGGAGTCCCAGAATATTGTTACTTATTAAGTGCTCATATAACATGATTATTAATGACACAATAATGACTAGTTTTATAATCCATAGAGGTGATTTCCATTGGGAAATCTGATGACAAATCCATTCAACTGTTTACTGATAAACTAAAAATGCATTTCTACTCTGTCAGCGAGTGTTTCCTACAGAAGCATACCCCTGAAGCTGATGCAAAGGGCAGGACCATTCATCATAAAAATTATATATTTAAGACCCTATTTTGCCATCATTCTAGCTTGAACTTGGCCTTGATTTATCTCATGAAATTCACAAGAGGTCAAGCAGAACCATTAGTTAATCCAAAGAAAGGATGTAATTAAAAGCAGTAGTTAGGGTATGGTGATAAAGGTGCTATAACCAGTTAAATAAAAGAGATTTCTGTAATAATAAAAAAAAAAAACCTTAGAATTTTCTCTATCATCTTTGTACAATTTCTTCTCACATTTCAAGACCACCTTTCAATCTAAGTAGTGGACTTATATTCTAATTAAGTTATCTTATTAAATTAAGAACACAAATTAAGGACTTATGTTTATTATACTATATTACCACTCATTTTAACAATTATAATAAAATAATAGTATGTTACAAGTGCCTATCACTATTCTTGGCCTTTTACTACACATTATCTCTAGTATTTATGGTAGACCTACAAGGAAAATCAAGTAACATTTAAAAATCACACAACTAATAGGTATCACTGCTGTGATCTAAATCCAGATCTGCCTATTTTGATGGCCTATGCTGTATTTTCCCTAGTTTTTTAATAAGAGAACTTGTTTTCTGCATTACTGATATTTGTCTTTGCTTAATGACATTTAGTTGTCTAAATCAGCCAAAAGTCAAACCTCCAATACACCATAAAGTCCAAGACATGAAATTCTACAACAATGATGTTTATTGTTGTTATGGAATTATCTGAGGGGGCTGGTGCTTGTCTGCACAAATGAGTGAAATCAGTGATATGAGATACAACCTAAACCTTGGAGTTAACCACAGAAATTTAACACATCTTTAAACCCCCAAATAAAGGATAAATTTAGCTGTGTGTAAAAATTACCTGCCTTAAAAAATACTGAGAAAATAGGTAACTAAAGGTGCAAATTTAAGTTCATTACGTTATTCAGGGTACAGTCTCAAGAGCAGATGACTACGTCTAAATATATGAAGATATCAAAGTAAGTGAGAAATAAAAGTCATAATAAATAAATTATATTTGATAATAATAATCAGACTAGAACAGTGTTTTCATTAATTACATTTTAACTTGTGGACTTTTTTTTCATACTCATAGTTACACTCTCTATGGAGACTAAAAAACAAAATGTAGCAAGATAATCTCCAACATTTGAGAGATTAAAAACTATATAGGCAACTTCAAATTATCTCAAACTTCCTAGTTTTTTGTTTTGTTTTGTTTTGTTTTTGTTTTTGTTTTTGTTTTAATTGGGCAAAATAGGGACTCCTGGATGGCTCAGCAGTTGAGCGTCTGCCTTCAGCTCAGGGCATGATCCTGGGGTCTGGGATCAAGTCCCATGTCAGGCTCCTTGCAGAAAGCCTGCTTCTCCCTCTACCTATGTCTCTACCTCTTTCCCTTTCTGTGTGTCTCTCATGAATAAATAAATAAAATCTTTAAAACTTTTTTTTTTAATTGGGCAAAGTAGAAAATCCAAACTGAAATTAATTAGATCAAAAATATTTCTTCTAAATCATTTGCAGTAGCAATACTTTATAATTTAACAAGTTGAATGCTTTAGGGAGATATATTTATCTAGCCACCTATCCATACTAACATCTACTTATCTAGACATTGTTTCAAACAACCATAGGAGAGAGGTCTTTACTCAATCCAACAAAACCCAATCGCTCTGCTTTTTACCATAAAGTGTGACATTAGTAGCATGTGTTTTCTATATTTATTATACTGAGTACATTTTTCTATACCTAATCTGTTGAGATTTTTTTATCATGAAAGGATGCTGAATTTTGACAAGTGCTTTTTCTGCAAGTATTAAGGTTATCATACGATTTTTAGCTTTCATTATGTTAACGCAGTGTTTCACATTTATTGATATGCATATGTTGATCCATTATTGGATCCTAGGGATAAATTCCACTTGACCATGGTATATGATTCTTTAAATGTGCTATTCAATTCACTTTGCTAATATTTTTTGAGGATTTTTGCATCTATGTTGATTAGGGATATTTAACTTACAGCTTTATTTTCTTGTAGCATCTTTGCCTGGCCTTGGTATCATCAGAATTCTAATGCTGGTTTCATAAAATGGGTTTGAAATTTTTCTCTCCTCTTTATTTCTGGAAGAATTTGATGAGGACTAGTTTTCATTCTTGTTTGACAGAATTCACCAGCAAAGCCATTTGATCCTGAGATTTTCTTGTTGGGAGGTTTTTGACTATTGATTCAATTTCCTTATTCTCGTATTGGTTTGTTCAAGTTTTCTATTTCTTCACATTTCAGTTTTGGTAAATTATAAGTTTCTAAGAATTTCTCTATTTCCTGTACATTTTTTGGAATATATTTGTTCATCATATTTTATTATGATCATTCTACACCATTGGTATCAGTTGTACTGTCTCCTCTTTCATTTCTGATTTTGATTCTTCTTTTTTTCTTAGTTTAGCTAAAGGTTGGTCAATTTTTTATTTTTTCAAAAGCCCAGCTCATAGTTTCATTTATCTTCTCATTTGTTATTCTAGTCTCTATTTATTTCTACTCTAATCATTATTATTTCCTTTTTCTGCTATCTTTGGGCTTAAGTTGTTCTTTCTCTAGTTTCTTAAAGTGTAAAGTTAGGTTGTTTATTTGAGATCTTTTTTTCATTCCTAATATAAGCATTCATTACTAGGGAATTGTTTCTTAATATTGTTTTTGCTAAATTCCATTAAGTTTTAGTATATTTTTCCTGTTGATGCTTTAGTTTATTTGGCTTTAAATATGTATATGCCATATACACCTCATAAAGTCTGCTCAGATAATCATTCTTCAGAAGGCAAAAGTAAACATATCTTTAAGGTAATGTGTAGTTAGGCAAAAGTTTTAGGGGGCTAACCTTTAATAAATAAGCCTTGGATTTCATAGCAGTGGATGTAACCATAACTCTTAATATTCCTATGAAAGGTGACAGACAATTAATTACAACTGGGGATATTTGAAGAACTCAGACAGAATTATTTTGTTGAATTATTCATGTTTTCAAAAATGTATCAAAACTGAATTTCAGAAACAAAATATTTAAAACCTATTTATATTGATCACAGTTAGTATAAAATAGATTGCAAAATGGTGGCCTTCAGATTATACCTTGATCTACAGTGTGGAGGATGGGCTGAAGATAATCTTGCAGTTGAAGGCAGGAAAAGCACAAGGAGAGACAGTAAAAACAGAAAAGACAAGGCAAAGTCAAGATCTGGATTTGTCTGGATATGGAAGAAGACAGATGGAAATGGACTTCAGGATGACCCTGAAGTCTGAACACAAAGTGACATCATTAACTGACACAGCATAAGAAAAAGAAGAAATAAACTGCAGAGTTCTGGAGAAGGCATGACATAATGTGTTTCTTCTAAGTCTGAGGCACTGGTAAGAAAAATCCCGGTAAATACACGCAATAGGCAGTCCTGCCAGCCTCTTTTATGTTTTCTATTCTATTAACTTATTTTAGCTCCTAATTGTCCCTAATATCTATTTAATGAAGCTGCTCTTATTACAAGGAGGTCAGTGACCCAGTTTGGAGGATGGTTAGTGTCCTGAATTTAAACAACAATCCTTACTGTTCTTAAGTGTTGTAGTTTTGTGTTCAGTGACCACCTTCCCCTTAGCTGGGTCAGCGGAGAAAGGGAATCATAATTGCTTTTTAACTACAAACCACACAGTGCTTTTAAATATAAACCACAGTACATTGGATAAAATGCATTCCCATAAAGATTTATGGATTTAAAGAGTGCATTTGCAAAAGTTAATACAGAAGTCCTTTGGAGGCTTTCAGCGAGTTTCTTCTCAACCGTGACACTTTATGACTGATGCTGTATTATGTTTCTCAATGAAATCTTTTTGGGCACTTTCAGAACTAACCATACTCTATAACCAACTCAAAAAGTATTCCATTTAATGAAACATAAAAATAATTCAGTGTTTGTAATTAAAAGTAGAAGCTAGTTTTATTTTGTCGTATTTAAAACAATGAAGGTTGATGATATACAATGTTAAATAAACACTATGGTGTCTAACTGTATAAAATTCACACTGAAGGAATTTCTGCCTCAGGCTTGCAAGTATTTGTGATTAAACAATAAGGCTGGGGCATGCATATCTTTAAAATGACCCTCACTGTATGCCATGAAATAAAAAATTCTTTCTTGTTTATCCTGTTAGTATGCCTCAGAGAACCCTGACATTAATCAGGAGGAATGTCAGATAGCTATGAGTTGATTTAGAAGTAATTTTGTTTTTGTTTTGTTTTGTTTTAAGCAGAATCTCAAGTTTCTTCTTTATTTTGCAGCTGTCTTTGTTTTACATGTTAGTTTTACACATACAATTCCTGTGTGAAGAAGTTTATGAAAAGGGCATATTTTATATAATGGAGTATAGAAGTGAATATGCTATCGTACCTTTTTAGAAAAAGACTGAAAGTGTCTTGTGTATATATTGTAAGCAGTAGTTCGCTACCTCTTATCAAGATTTTAAAAACCTGCTCCCATCTCATATCCCCACAATACGGATATCATATATTTTTTTATCTATGAAACAAAGTGATTTTGAGCCTTTTTTTTTTTTTTTGCCTGTGAAGCAGGAGATGATAAAACTCTTTCAGAAGCTCTAGATTTCTAGATTTCAATGTCATCACTGATTCATTCAATTGGGGAATCTAAGAGGGAATGAAGAATTTAATAAAGAGAACAGAGTCCTTTCCTATCGTTAAGAGTAGGGCCAGCTCTGTACTGGTCCCAAATTATTATAGCTGAAATCAGAGTTCATTTCACTTTGGAATTGTTCTTCTAAGACTTAGAGAGATTGCAACTTAATTAGGTAGGAAAACAAAGTTTAGAAATCACTAGAAATTCAAACTCTTAGTATCACTCCATGTCCGTAGTGAAAAATCTCATTTGGTGAACATTTTAAGGCAAATTGTTCTCATGATCTGAATCAATATCAAGTAGGCGCGTCCCACATCTTCTCCAAAGTGAGACAACTTTAACAATTTTTATTATGAAAAATCTTCAAGAAACTCCTCAAACAGGTTCTTTTCATTTCCCGAAGTTAGAGGTTTTCAGACAGAACTTTCAGAAATGTCCTAATATTTCTGTATACAGCAAGCACAAGCATGTAATTACTAAAGCTGACACTACCGTCCAGCTCTTGTTCTGCCTGAATCCAGGGCCATAATCTGTCCTTTACCAAAACTTGCTACTATCTATAGCTGAGCCAAACTAGAAAAAGTGTAACATATTTTTCAGCCTTCTGTGATCTTTTATCACACTTTGACTCCCCCGCAGGAATAGTTTATTTAAAAAATAACTTTGGCCACCTGGGTGGCTAAGTTGGTTAAGCATCTGACTCTTTGTTTTGGCTCATGTCCTGATCTCATGGCTGGTGAGATCGAACCCTGTGTCCAGCTCCATGCTCAGTGGGAAGTCTGCTCGGATATTCTCTCCCTTTGCCCCTTCCCCCACTCGTGTTGTCTCTCTCTAAAATAAATGAATAAATAATTTAATAAATAAAATTTAAACAAGAAAATAAAAAGAACTTTGAATCTTAACTATAAGTCCTAAATAACAACACTATCAAATTTACATTTCAATAATTTGACACATGCATTAAAATGATTTGGTTCAAATACAAAAGATATTACAATCAACAGCTTCTTCTAGTGTGATGATATTTTATTATGTGCTGATGAAACATAGCTAAAACCCAACATCTGGTGTCACAGAACAATGTCAACACTAAATACTAGGTGGTCTATACTAGTAATATTAAATGGGCAGTTTATTTTATTCCTATTGTTATTTTTAGGAGCCAATGCTGGCAGGCCAATTTGAACATAATTCTACTGAAATTCGGACCTTGTCCATAGGACTCACATAGATTTTTTTTTTGGGGGGGGGGTTGCATGGGGGAAGGTTAGGATGATTTATTTATATCATCTGTCCTTAAATTGTCTTTAGGTTAAAATCTTCTCATCCATGTAATGTGGCAAGTAATTAAATATATATTAAGGCTCATTTTGCAGGAAAATATCAACTGTACCCACAGGCATTTCAGAGACTGACTGATGTGAGAAAGTAGATTAAGTCTCAGTGAGAAAATGATTTTGGTTTCCATGTCTTTGCAGCAGAAAGCCAACTGTAATTCGTGTCTGAGAACTTAAAGCTTATAGATGTCCCATTAGTCAACAAAGAAAGAGTATCTCTTCACTTAACAGCCTGGAAAGGATTCCAGCCAGGCCAAACACAGGCTACTTCAGACTCTCAGTGATTGGAAGGCGCAGCATAATGTGCTCAGCACTGTCAAGTTCGCACAGTTTACTCTATTACACTTACTGTAGGAGATTAACAGAAAATCAAGTGTCCGCACTATATTGTTTCAACATGCCACCATGGAAAAGGCTTTTCTGTTATGCATAAATGCTTAGGTCCCGATTTCTGTGGAGAGTTGATCAAAGAAACATACTTATGTAGAATATATTCATGTGCCTTTTTTGAATGTCACACTTAAATAAGGAATGTGTTCTAGTAAAATATTTCCCTTCAGTTTTCCTGGCCATAAATGCTATTTTGAATTTCGCTATTGGGAGAAGGAGAAGGAGGAAGAAACTCACTATATAAATTACTGCACTTTCCTTTTTTAGACACTATTATTATGATTATTATTCATTGCTAATATTCACTGAGTTCATAGTGAGTATTTAGAATGTGTGCAGCACTTGTGTCTTATACATAGTAAAACCGGCAATTCTCACAGTGGTCCCATATTATTAAATTATTAGTATTAAATTACTATTAAATTACTAAATAATCATATAATATAAAACTATATTATTACTCTATTCTAATATATAAAACCATATTATTAAATAACAAATTTATTAAAACTATTTTAAGTATATATAAATATTAAAAAGACTGTTATCCCATTTTATGCTTGAGGGTTAGAGAAGTGGATGAGTCAAAATTTCAGTCCAGGAAATCTAAGAACTGTGGATCTCAATATAGGTCCCATTTTGCTTTGGTTTCCAGGATATTCAGAGTTAAAACTCAGTGCTCAATAACAGTGAGCATTGTAGGTGCCTCATACTGTTTTGTTCTATTGCTTTTAACTGGCATCCTGTACTTAGTTTTACAATCCACATCAAAAATTGTAGAGAGGAGAAGAGTTTCAAACTGTAAATAGCAAATGAGTCATATATATTTGGAATGATTGCAGATCCTAGTGTGTTGTTTTTTTCCATGTACTGTAGGCCCAATGTACTAAGAAAATACAGTACTTGAATGCATCCATTATGCTTGAATCATATATTCATAGGTTTTGGGGTCTGCCAAAACTTCTTTTTCATTCACTGCTTTTTGAAATAGGACCACGCCAGCTAAGCAATGTCTGGAAGTCTAATTGGTTGTTAATTGATCAAGAAACTGCCTCAGGATAAGAAACACTAATCAGAAGCTTGTCACTTAAAGCCTCACCCATAACACACACTTTGCTCCCAGGCTTTAATTCTAAAGATTTATGTCTCACTCAACTCATCTATTCCATAACATGTGAAACGTACACACACAAATTCTCCACCATTGTCAAGATAAAAAGCCAATGAAGGTGATTAAAAAAATACACCATCTTGTTATTCTAATGACACAATTGGCTCCCATGGCAAGAAATCAGAATTACACCCTGAGGAGGCTTTTGAACTATAATGAAATGAAATTAAACTCTATTCATTACTAGTGATGGAACCTACCAAAAGAGTTCTTTATTGAATTGCTTGTGATATTCCTGCTCACATAACATCCCCTCTGAATGGATAATTACAACAGCAATCATGTTTGCTTTTTCTTTCTGAGCAGGTGGGTCTTTTCCAAGTAGACTGTGCAATAAAAAATAAGAGATATCTGGTTTAGAACACTTGTTGAAAATTTGGATAAAATCCTGTCTTCTAAAATACTGCTTTCAGCATCCTATTTCTCCAGAGTGTTCAGACACATATCATCTCATCTTCAAAATGTAATTATCTATGGTGATTCTGTGAATGTACAATGTGCTGTTGGAAAGATTCAGTCCCTACAGTTCTCTCAATAGAAAATTTATAAAAGATAAACTATCAGACTTTTGTATATGATGAGAGTAGATGGATGGCTGAATAAATCAATAAATTATGCAAGAACTTCTTAATTTTATTTTTCTGATAAATGATACAGAACAAAAGAAGAAACTATGTATTCAAAGAGGCTGCATTATAGTCAACAGATGTGATTTGATGTAGTTGTTTGACAATATTTTTCTATCTGATTATAGGGCAGAGACTGCATGCTAGTGATCTATTATTTCCCATCTCCACTAACCAAATGCATGTAGTACTCAATAAATGGTCCATGAGTTTATTAAAAATAAAATAATTTTGAAATTATTTGTCTGGGATTTACTGTAAAATACCAGAGATATGGATTTGTAGGTAGAGATCAATTATATCCCCAAAATTATTTATTTTATTTTATATAGTTTGTATGTGGTTTTAAAAAGAACAATAAATATGTACTTATAATTGCTGATGTTGTCCTGGTGATCAGTAATACTTAAAATGATGTGATCAATGATGTTCATAATTAATTCCTAAACTAGCTAATGGTTAATCTCAAAACTGAGATTACTGAAAACTTTGAAGGTTCAAAACAGAAGGGCTTCTCAACATTTATGAACAAATTTCTCTTTACTTTCTTATTTATATTCTTAACCTTAACTCTAACTAGTTTTTGGAACAGTATTTATTTTTTAGAGCCCTCTCATTATGTCATTCATCTACGAAGGCAGGGTTTTTGTTGTTGTTGTTGTTAAGTTGTTTTAGTATTTCTAAGAAAATACTCAGACACATTTTTCTAAACTTCATGTTTTAAATTTCATGATAAATGTAGGGGTACCTGAATGGCTCAGTAGGTTAAGTGTCTGCCTTTGGCTCAGGTCATGATCCCACTTTCCTGGGATCAAGCTCTGGAGCCCTCACTGGGCTCCCTGCTTAGCAAGGAGCCCCCTTTGCCCCTCCCCCTGCTTGTGTTCCCTCACTCTCTCCTTCTCTCTCTCTCTCTCAAATAAATAAATAAAATCTTTATTTTTATTATTTTTTTAAATAAAATATTTAAAACAGTTTTTTTTAAGTCTGTTAAATTCCATGATAAATATTATAGGAAATATACTTGTTTTCTACTAAGGAAAAATGTTCTGCATTACTAGGTGGGTCACGTTTGGGAATTCTAACAATTTCACATCTGCCTTCTACTCATTGGTGTCCATCCTGTTTTCAAACTGACTTTTATCCTGAAGGCTACTCATTTAGTGAAGTCTCAGGCCACCTCCCTGACCATGTACGTATTTGCTCTGCTTCCAACATCCAGTTTTATGTATCTTGTCATGTTTCTGAACGTGACACCATTTTAGATAAAAATACCCTTATTAAAAGTAAGGGTGATTTCATAATTTTCAAATGTTTCCAATGTAAGATAAAGAAAGGAAAGCAAATAAATCTATATTGTCTGCCTTGTATAATAAAATGAAACGCTCATTACTGTTACTTCCCATTAGTTCCAGACATGGAATATTTACTTTAAAACCTAGTAAATTTTTTTCCAGAAATATTTTAATATGTATCTATTTGGTCTAGGATTTTTTTTCTTTTGCTTTCTTTAAAATATTTTATTTATTTACTCATGAGAGACACACACAGTGAGAGAGAGAGAGGCAGAGACACAGACAGAGGTAGACGCAGGCTCCACGCAAGGAGCCCGAAGTGGGACTTGATCGTGGGACTCCAGGATCACTCCTTGGGCCAAAGGCACGCACCAAACCGCTGAGCCACCCAGGGATCCCAAGGATTCTTTTTTCTTAATATATTCTCTTGATTCTGTCTCCCCCACCCTCACTTGCATGCACACACTCACACACACATTCTTCAGTTCTCTGGAACACATTCTAAAAAAATTTTTCATTGCATACAACCCCCACAATTTAAGCTACAAAAATCTGTAATCCTTTCTGGCTTTCTTTGAAATACTTAGATCACTATGACATAAAACTTGAGGAAAAAAAATCAAGCCTCTTAAAAATGTTGCAAAAGATTAGCTAGTTTCATCATATTTAATAGGATGGGGTTTATTTCAATCCAAAATAAAATGGCTTGTGTGATCTTGGCCTGAAACTTAGCTAATATATTATTCATGCTCCAGAAAGGAAAGCTTGCAAACAAATGAGGGACACCGTGTTTGCCTCCAAGCCACTGAACAGGTTGTATCAGGGAAAAAATAAATAAAAAAACTAGTGTAGCAATATTATAAGCATTTGCCAATATGAAATAAAATCTAGCTATGCCAGTAAATCCATTCTTTTTATGTATCTCAGCCTTGGAACCACACTGATTTTTAAAAAGGTTGCCTTGTACCTTAAGATATAAATTCACCTTCAAGAGTCCTTCCAGGAAGTAACTGACTAGTCTGAAATCTAAAATTTGCATGATATGATAGAAATTTGAAAAAAGGTCATTCTGCTATTTTAAGAGACATAAAATGTTTATTCAGTTTATTCCAATGGTCTTAATATAGTCTTAAAATCCTAAAATATTTTTACTGAAAAGGGACTTGGATATTATCTAACTCACTCTTTCTATAAATCTGGAGAAAACAGAAACCCACAGAGAATATCTGCCTTTTCCATAGCTTATAAAATTTAACAGCAGAGCAAAGAAATAGGATGTATTTTTTATGCTCCCATTGACACTACTATGTTGATGACGTTTTTCATTATTGTGTTGTATAATTTGTAAATTTGGTTCAACAAAATTGTTTTTATCTTCTACCCTCTGCAGTCTTTTGGAGATGGGAGAGAGGGAGTTAAACATGCTGTGCCCTCAAGTAGCTCAGGGTCTAAGGTGTTCACATAAACACTTGATGGTAAAAGAGGGTGACACTACACTAACAACTGTGCATGGTTGCAGGAGGAAGAGTCTATGAAGACCAGGTCAGGGAGAGTTTTAGAGCAGAGGGAATGTGTAAGCAGGGTTCTGAAAAACGAACCAGCATTTGACCAGTGCTGAAGGCTGCAGGAAGGGTATTGCGGTAAAAGCTCATCTTAATCCATAAATGCACATGAGCAGGAAGCTGATTGATACACTGAATAGCTACAATTGTAGCTGAATATAACGTTGGAGGCAGAAACCACAAGTCAGTAAGACTGGAGTCAAGGTCAGATCCCAAATGGTCCTTTATTAAGAGCCATTAATGTTTAGTCAGTGAGCCTGGGAGCCCAAGGGAGCAACTGAACACCACTGGGGTGATTAATTTGGGTTTGGGAATGATATTTTTCCTATACTGTTTAAAATAATTTAGAAAAAAGACAAGAGAAATGGAAGCCACTTTTTTTTTTTTCTAGAATTTAATTGCTAAATGAGGCAGGCCCAGATGGGGTAGGATATTTAAGGTTAGAACCATAAAACCCAAAACTGATGAATGAAGGGAAGCAGAAAAATGAGATCAAGGAGGAAACCGTGAGGCTAAAAAAGTAAGAATGAATATATCTACTATATTTCTTTTTTCTTTGTAATAACCAACAGTACATGTTGATTAATAAATAAAAATATTCTCCAATCTAACAAGTTTGATACAGGATAAGTAAAATGAAATGGGAAAATCCAAACTGCTTAAGTATTAATGCGGCCTAGATAGCACTCCACTATTTTTTTCTGGGCTTCTTACTGGTCAGTGGCTTTTGAGTGAGGCTAATCTTGCAATACAGCATCCAACCATGAGTCAGAACATTTTTCAACCTTATGCTATCTGCTGATACGGTCACAGACCACAGTGACTCATCTCATCAGAAGACTATGCGTGACTTCCTTCTGCACCTCCTTCACCCAAAGAACTTCATTAACTCTTTTGTGGCACAGTTATGACTAATGCTTGCATCTGGTAACTTGAGCAGAACCCTGATATTTTTAGTTGTTTTGTTCCTGAAATAAATCTCTTTATATATCTCATTTTTATATCAAAACTGAGCCTGTGTCTTTGTACAAAATCGCTGCTCCTGTTACTTAGGAAAAAATCAGAATATCGCTAGCATAGTACCACGTGAAATTGCAAAGCAGAGCCTCTTCCTCCAATGTCTACCACTCTTAATTACATTACTGGATGAAGAATCTAATTAAAATGAAAGTTACATGTTAGGAAGTAGAAAAATCGCTGTGAGGTGCTCTGTCTTCTTCTAAGTCTAGTAAGTGAAAGGGAAAAAGTGACAATGAGGACAACAATAGCGACCTGTGAGATAAAGCTGGTGGTAGTGGTGAGAGTCATTACCAAACATCTACCTCTTTGGTGAAAAATATATGCAATCCTTGCTACAACTCCATAAACTAAGTATCGTTATACCGGTTTTGCAAATAAACAACTTAAATTCCAGGAAAATTAGCAACTTGCTCAGATCAGCCAGCTAAAAACTCAGTCTGATCCAAAGTCTGTGTGGGTTTTTGTTTTCCCTTTTACCCCACATTGCATCTCAAAATGCCACTCACCTATTAGCTACATAATATGTATAAATACATATACAGACTATCTTACCCACTGTCATTCATTTGTTCAACAAACACTTAAAAAGTGCGACAGCTCTGTATCAAACCCACACTAAGCGCTTGAAAATAGAAAGACAACTTTGATAAGTAATATGCAGTCTAGGTAGAGATCAGTTCACGTAAATAAATGATGGAAATACAATTAAATGTAATAATTACAACATAGCATTGACAATAATAATTATTATGACTAATTTTAGTTGAGCACTTAAACTGTGCTATTTTAGCTTCTTTATGTGTGAAATTACTTAATCCACAAGACCGCCCTATGAAATAAGCATTGTTATTTTCCATGTTTGACAGGTAGGGAAACTGAAGCACAAAAAGCATAAGAAAAACACTGTGAGGGGCAGCCCCGGTGGTGCAGCAGTTCAGTGCCAACTTCAGCCCAGGGCGTGATCCTGGAGACCTGGGATCGAGTCCCGCATCGGG